>NC_057798.1:689972621-690272621 GCF_018294505.1 Triticum aestivum | reverse complement strand
AAGTTCCCCCCTTTGGCCGCCGCCCCCTCCCCTTGAGATTGGATTTCTAGGGGCCGGCGCCCCCCCTAGGGCCCCTATATAAAGAGGGGGAGGGAGGGCTGCGCAACCAAGCCCCTGGCGCCTCCCTCTCTCCCCGTAACACCTCTCCCTCTCGCTGAGCTTGGCGAAGCCTTGCCGAGATCCCCGCTACTTCCACCACCACGCCGTCGTGCTGTTGGATCTCCATCAACCTCTCCTTCCCCCTTGCTGGATCAAGAAGGAGGAGACGTCTCTCCCAACCGTACGTGTGTTGAACGCAGAGGTGCCATCCGTTCGGCGCTAGGATCATCGGTGATTTGGATCACGACGAGTACGACTCCATCAACCCCGTTCTCTTGAACGCTTCCGCTCGCGATCTACAAGGGTATGTAGATGCACTCCTCTCTCTCGTTGCTAGATGACTCCATAGATTGATCTTGGTGATGCGTAGAAATTTTTTATTTTCTGTAATGTTCCCCAACAGTGGCATCATGAGCTAGGTCTATGCGTAGTTTCTATGCACGAGTAGAACACAAGATTGTTGTGGGCGTAGATTTTGTCAATTTACTTGCCACTACTAGTCTTATCTTGTTTCGGCGGCATCGTGGGATGAAGCGGCCCGGACCGACCTTACACGTACGCTTACGTGAGACAGGTTCCACCAACTGACATGCACTAGTTGCATAAGGTGGCTAGCGGGTGTCTGTCTCTCCCACTTTAGTTGGATCGGATTCGATGAAAAGGGTCCTTATGAAGGGTAAATAGAAATTGGCATATCACGTTGTGGTTTTGACGTAGGTAAGAAACGTTCTTGCTAGAACCCTATTGCAGCCACGTAAAAACATGCAACAATAATTAGAGGACGTCTAACTTGTTTTTGCAGCATATGCCTCGTGATGTGATATGGCCAAAAGGATGTGATGAATGATATATATGTGATGTATGAGATTGATCATGTTCTTGTAATAGGAATCACAACTTGCATGTCGATGAGTATGACAACCGGCAGGAGCCATAGGAGTTGTCTTAATTATTGTATGACCTGCATGTCAT
The DNA here is from genome assembly GCF_018294505.1 of Triticum aestivum. Taxonomy (NCBI): domain Eukaryota; kingdom Viridiplantae; phylum Streptophyta; class Magnoliopsida; order Poales; family Poaceae; genus Triticum; species Triticum aestivum. The sequence continues at coordinate 690,271,550 of NC_057798.1, read as the reverse complement.
TGAATAACGCCATGTAATTACTTTACTTTATTGCTAAACCGTTAGCCATAGTAGTAGAAGTAATCATTGGCGTGACAACTTCATGAAGACACGATGATGGAGATCATAATGATGGATATCACGGTGTCATGCCGGTGACAATGATGATCATGGCGCCCCGAAGATGGAGATCAAAAGGAGCAAAATGATATTGGCCATATCATGTCACTATTTGATTGCATGTGGTGTTTATCATGTTTTTGCATCTTATTTGCTTAGAACGACGGTAGCAAATAAGATGATCCCTCATAATAATTTCAAGAAAGTGTTCCCCCTAACTGTGCGCCGTTGCGAAAGTTCGTTGTCTCGAAGCACCACGTGTTGATCGGGTGTGATAGATCCTAATGTTCACATACAATGGGTGTAAGCCAGATTTACACATGCAAAACACTTAGGTTGACTTGACGAGCCTAGCATGTACAGACATGGCCTCGAAACACAAGAGACCGAAAGGTCGAACATGAGTCGTATAGAAGATACGATCAACATGAAGATGTTCACCGATGATGACTAGTCCGTCTCACGTGATGATCGGACACGGCCTAGTTGACTCGGATCATGGATCACTTAGTTGACTAGAGGGATGTCTGTCTGAGTGGGAGTTCATTATATAATTTGATTAGATGAACTTAATTATCATGAACTTAGTCTAAAATCTTTGCAATATATGTCTTGTAGATCAAATGGCCCATGCTAATGTTGCCCTCAACTTCAATGCATTCCTAGAGAAAGCCAAGCTGAAAGACGATGGCAGCAACTATACGGACTAGGTCCGGAACTTGAGGATCATCCTCATAGCTGCCAAGAAAGCATATGTCCTAGATGCACCACTAGGTGAAGCACTCGTTTTCCCAGCAACTCAAGACATTATGAACGCCTGGCAGTCGCGTAGTGATGATTACTCCCTGGTTCAGTGCGGCATGCTTTACAGCTTAGAACCGGGGCTCCAAAAGCGTTTTGAGTAGCACGGAGCATGTGAGATGTTCCAAGAGCTGAAAATGGTTTTCCATGATCACGCCCGGGTCGAGAGATATGAAGTCTCCGACAAGTTCTACAGTTGTAAGATGGAGGAGAATGGTTCTGTCAGCGAGCACATACTCAAAATGTCTGGGTTGCACAACCGCTTATCTCAACTGGGAGTTAATCTCCCGGATGACGCGGTGGTCGACAGAATCCTCCAGTCGCTCCCACCTAGCTACAAGAGCTTTGTGATGAACTTCAATATGCAGGGGATGGTGAAAACCATTCCTGAGGTATATTCAATGCTGAAATCAGCGGAGGTGGAGATCAAAAAGGAACATCAAGTGTTGATGGTCAATAAAACCACTAGTTTCAAGAAAGGCAAGGGTAAGAAGAACTTCAAGAAGGACGGCAAGGGAGTTGCCGCGCCCGGTAAGCCAGTTGCCGGGAAGAAGCCAAAGCATGGACCCAAACCTGAGACTGAGTGCTTTTATTGCAAGGGAAGCGGACACTGGAAGCGGAACTGCCCCAAGTACTTAGCGGACAAGAAGGCCGGCAACACCAAAGGTATATGTGATATACATGTAATTGATGTGTACCTTACCAGTACTCGTAGTAGCTCCTGGGTATTCGATACCGGTGCGGTTGCTCATATTTGTAACTCAAAACAGGAGCTGCGGAATAAGCGGAGACTGGCGAAGGACGAGGTGACGATGCGCGTCGGGAATGGTTCCAAGGTCGATGTGATCGCCGTCGGCACGCTACCTCTACATTTACCTACGGGATTAGTTTTAAACCTCAATAATTGTTATTTAGTGCCAGCTTTGAGCATGAACATTGTATCTGGATCTCGTTTAATACGAGATGGCTACTCATTTAAATCCAAGAATAATGGTTGTTCTATTTATATGAGAGATATGTTTTATGGTCATGCCCCGCTGGTCAATGGTTTATTCTTAATGAATCTCGAACGTGATGTTACACATATTCATAGTGTGAATACCAAAAGATGTAAGGTTGATAACGATAGTCCCACATACTTGTGGCACTGCCGCCTTGGTCACATTGGTGTCAAACGCATGAAGAAGCTCCATGCTGATGGACTTTTGGAGTCTCTTGATTACGAATCATTTGACACATGCGAACCATGCCTCATGGGCAAAATGACCAAGACTCCGTTCTCTGGAACAATGGAGCGAGCAACCAACTTATTGGAAATCATACATACTGATGTGTGCAGTCCAATGAGCGTTGAGGCTCGCAGAGGCTATCGTTATGTTCTCACTCTCATTGACGACTTAAGTAGATATGAGTATGTCTACTTGATGAAACACAAGTCTGAGACCTTTGAAAAGTTCAAGGAATTTTAGAGTGAGGTAGAGAATCAACGTGACTGAAAGATAAAGTTCTTACGATCAGATCGTGGGGGAGAATATTTAAGTCACGAATTTGGTACGCACTTAAGGAAATGTGGAATCATTTCACAACTCACGCCGCCTGGAATACCTCAGCGTAACGTGTGTCCGAACGTCGTAATCGCACTCTATTGGATATGGTGTGATCTATGATGTCACTCACCGATTTACCGCTATCATTTTGGGGATACGCTCTAGAGACAGCTACATTCACTTTAAATAGGGCACCGTCTAAATCCGTTGAGACGACACTGTATGAATTATGGTTTGGGAAGAAACCTAAGCTGTCGTTTCTAAAAGTTTGGGGATGCGATGCTTATGTCAAGAAACTTCAACCTGAAAAGCTCGAACCCAAGTCGGAAAAATGCGTCTTCATAGGATACCCTAAGGAAACCATTGGGTATACCTTCTACCTCAGATCCGAAGGCAAGATCTTTGTTGCCAAGAACGGGTCCTTTCTGGAGAAAGAGTTTCTCTCGAGAGAAGTAAGTGGGAGGAAAGTAGAACTTGATGAAGTATTGCCTCTTGAACCGAAAAGTAGCGCAACTCAAGAAAATGTTTCTGTGGTGCCTGCACCGGATAGAGAGGAAGTTAATGATGATGATCAAGGTACTTCAGATCAAGTTGCTACTGAACTTCGTAGGTCCACAAGGACACGTTCCACACCAGAATGGTATGGCAACCCTGTCCTAGAAATCATGTTGTTAGACAACGGTGAACCTTCAAACTATGAAGAAGCAATGGCGGGCCCAGATTCCAACAAATGGCTTGAAGCCATGCAATCCGAGATAGGATCCATGTATGAAAACAAAGTATGGACTTTGACAGACTTGCCCGATGATCGGCGAGCGATAGAAAATAAATGGATCTTTAAGAAGAAGACGGACGCGGATGGTAATGTTACCATCTATAAAGCTCGACTTGTCGCTAAGGGTTATCGACAAGTTCAAGGGGTTGACTACGATGAGACCTTCTCACCTATAGCAAAGCTTAAGTCCGTCCGAATCATGTTAGCAATTGCCGCATTCTACGATTACGAGATATGGCAAATGGACGTCAAAACGGCATTCCTTAACGGATTTCTTAAGGAAGAATTGTATATGATGCAGCCGGAAGGTTTTGTCGATCCTAAGAATGCTAACAAGGTATGCAAGCTCCAGCGCTCCATCTATGGGCTGGTGCAAGCATCTCGGAGTTGGAACATTCGCTTTAATGAAATGATCAAAGCGTTTGGGTTTATGCAGACTTATGGAGAAGCCTGCGTTTACAAGAAAGTGAGTGGGAGCTCTGTAGCATTTCTCATATTGTATGTGGATGACATACTATTGATGGGAAATGATATAGAACTTTTGGACAGCATTAAGGCCTACTTGAATAAGTGTTTTTCAATGAAGGACCTTGGAGAAGCTGCTTACATATTAGGCATCAAGATCTATAGAGATAGATCGAGACAGCTCATAGGTCTTTCACAAAGCACATACCTTGATAAGATATTGAAGAAGTTCAATATGGATCAGTCCAAGAAGGGATTCTTGCTTGCAAGATGTGAAATTGAGCTCGGCTCAATGCCCGACCACGGCAGAAGATAGAGAAAAGATGAGTGTCATCCCCTATGCCTCGGCTATAGGGTCTATTATGTATGACATACTGTGTACCAGACCTGATGTAAACCTTGCCGTAAGTTTGGTAGGAAGGTGCCAAAGTAATCCCGGCATGGAACACTGGACAACGGTCAAGAATATCCTGAAGTACCTGAAAAGGACTAAGGACATGTTTCTCATTTATGGAGGTGACGAAGAGCTCGTCGTAAAGGGTTACATCGATGCTAGCTTCGACACAGATCTAGATGACTCTAAGTCACAAACCAGATACGTGTATATTTTGAATGGTGGGGTAGTAAGCTGGTGCAGTTGCAAGCAAAGCATCGTGGCGGGATCTACATGTGAAGCGGAGTACATGGCAGCCTCGGAGGCAGCACATGAAGCAATCTGGATGAAGGAGTTCATTACCGACCTAGGAGTTATTCCCAATGCGTCGGGGCCGATGACTCTCTTCTGTGACAACACTGGAGCCATTGCCCTTGCCAAGGAGCCCAGGTTTCACAAGAAGACCAGACACATCAAGCGTCGTTTCAACTCCATTCGTGAAAATGTTCAAGATGGAAACATAGATATTTGCAAAGTGCATACGGATCTGAATGTCGCAGATCCGTTGACTAAACCTCTTCCGCGAGCAAAACATGATCAACACCAGAACTCTATGGGTGTTCGATTCATCACAATGTAACTAGATTATTGACTCTAGTGCAAGTGGGAGACTGTTGGAAATATGCCCCAGAGGCAATAATAAAATGGTTATTATTATATTTCCTTGTTCATGATAATTGTCTATTGTTAATGCTATAATTGTGTTATCCGGAAATCGTAATACATGTGTGAATACATAGACCACAACATGTCCCTAGTGAGGCTCTAGTTGACTAGCTCGTTTATTAATGGATGGTTACGGTTTCTTGACCATGGACATTGGATGTCATTGATAACAAGATCACATCATTGGGAGAATGAGCATAGCACAAGATCATGTAGTTCGTTTGCTAGAGCTTTTCTGATGTCAAGTATCATTTCCTTAGACCATGAGATCGTGTAACTCCCGGGTACCGTAAGAGTGCTTTGGGTGTACCAAACGTCACAACATAACTGGGTGCATATAAAGGTATACTATAGGTATCTCCGAAAGTGTCTGTTGGGTTGACACGAATCGAGACTGGGATTTGTCACTCCGTATGACGGAGAGGTATCTCTGGGCCCACTCGGTAATGCATCATCATAATGAGCTCAATGTGACCAAGTGGTTGGTCACGGGATCATGCATTACGGTACGAGTAAAGTGACTTGCCGGTAACGAGATTGAAAGAGGTATTGGGATACCGATGATCGAATCTCGGGCAAGTAACGTACCGATTGACAAAGGGAACTGTATACGGGATTACTTGAATCCTCGACATCGTGGTTCATTCGATGAGATCATCGTGGAACATGTGGGAGCCAACATGGGTACCCAGATCCCGTTGTTGGTTAATGGCCGGAGAGCTGTCTTGGTCATGTCTGCGTGATTCCCGAACCTGTAGGGTCTACACACTTAAGGTTCGGTGACTCTAGGGTTGTAGAGATATTAGTATGCGGTAACCCGAAAGTTGTTCGGTGTCCCGGATGAGATCCCGGTCGTCACGAGGAGTTCCGGAATGGTCCGGAGGTAAAGATTTGTATATATGAAGTCCAGTTTCGGCCACTGAGAAAGTTTCGGGGGTCACCGGTATTGTACCGGGACCACCGGAAGGGTCCTATCCACCGGGTGGGGCCATCTATCCCGGAGGGCCCCATGGGCTGAAGTGGGATGGGAACCAGCCCCTGGTGGGCTGGTGCACCCCCCTTGGGCCTCCCCCTGCGCCTAGGGTTGGAAACCCTGGGGGTGGGGGCGCCCCACCTGACTTGGGGGGCAAGCCCCCCCCCCCTTTGCCCCCCCTTGAGATTGGATCTCTAGGGGCCGGCGCCCCCCAGTGCCCCTATATAAAGAGGGGGGAGGGAGGGCTATGCAACCAAGCCCCTGGCGCCTCCCTCTCCCCCTGTAACACCTCTCCCCTCTCGCTGAGCTTGGCGAAGCCCTGCCGAGATCCCCGCTACTTCCACCACCACGCCGTCGTGCTGCTGGATCTCCATCAACCTCTCCTTCTCCCTTGCTGGATCAAGAAGGAGGAGACGTCTCTCCCAACCGTACGTGTGCTTAACGCGGAGGCGCCGTCCGTTCGGCGCTAGGATCATCGGTGATTTGGATCACGACGAGTACGACTCCATCAACCCCGTTCTCTTGAACGCTTCCGCTCGCGATCTACAAGGGTATGTAGATGCACTCCTCTCTCTCGTTGCTAGATGACTCCATAGATATATTTTGGTGATGCGTAGAATTTTTTTATTTTCTGCAACGTTCCCCAACATGCTTACCATACCATGGGATCACTTGATCCCTCTCGGTACATCTTCTACGCTTTGTGAGTTAATCAATTTGATTCACTCTTGACTTAGTCTTGATCAACCTTGAATCTTTCCAACTCTCTTCATTTGGATGATGTCTTGAAGGTAAACATGAATGATCACACAATCTTCTTCTTCAAGACATGCTTGCAATAAGCTCAACACTCACATGACCAATCTTTGGATAATTCCTTAATAGCACCTTGGTCAACTCATAAACTCCTTGAAACCAACACATGGACTTCAAGAAAAGCCTATGGACAAATCCTTCAAATATAACTCAAGACAACCATTAGTCCATAGAGATTGTCATCAATTACCAAAACCAAACATGGGGGCACCGCACGTTCTTTCAACACGGCCCCCATGCTGCTGAGTAAAGTTATCCTTCTACCTTTACTCCTGTCTGCGCGGCTCCATCCTTCCTGGCGCCGCCTCCCCACGTGCTGCAGTCGCCACCAATGAACGCCGCCATCGCCGGAAAGGATAGCCAAGACTGTTTTGCCACCCCGTCGCCACCACCATGGGTGCGTCGCCACCAGAAACCACCCCCGCGCCGCAACCAAAAAAAATTAAGGATCAAAAATCTTTTCTAGCCCACCACACCGGCTATCACCACCGGTAAAGAGACCAGGAGGGTGGCCACTGACTCTCCAAGGATGGTAGGTCGCCCTTCCGCTGCTCCCGCCGGCGGCAAGTGACCTAGGAAACCGACGGCCGTGGTGTCGGCCCTCACCGAGGAGGCCACGAAGAAGACAGAGAATAAGGCTACTCCGGCCCCTCTTCCCTGTCCGGTGGCTCGTATGGTGTCTTCGGCCACCCATACGGCTACTGCTTCGTTGCATCCAGCTACCTCAGTCGACAAAAAGAGCTGCGACCGCCAAGTGCTCGAGGAAATGCCTACGAGGTAAAAAAAATCATTTCAGCTAATGTTTTTTGCAATGATTGTTGGTGGCCGATGATGATGGAGTTTATTGTTGTTGTTGTTGTTGTCATAGTGCAGAGATGAACACGGCCGAATCTTGGCGTCTTTAGAGGTGTCTCATATGCTTGGGCTTGATTATCTCAATTATGATTCGGTGTGGGATGAGTTCAAGATGTTGGAGGACGAGAAATGAAAATCCAAGTTGGTGGCCGAAGAGAGAAAGTTGAAGAAGTAGGAGCGTAGGCTTGCATTTGAGGAGAGACTTCAGTATGCCAAGAAAGCCAAAGTCATGCTATCATGTTCGTGAGCCCAACCACAATGGATGATACCGTAAGAAAGTATTGGGAACTAACTCGTGCGGAGATCTTTACCTCAATAGAGGTCTCTCTTCGTAATGGTTGTGGTGGTGGTGGCAGCGGCCGAGAGGGTGGTGGCGGTTATGTGGGCTGATAGGATGGTGGTGATGATGATGGCGAGCATGTGTATGGTGGTGGTGCTGGTGATTTCTTTGGTAAGGAAGGTGTTTGAGTTCGTGCTCGTGCATGCCATTGGTTAGCCTCGATCCGATCCGCAACATAAAACATGCTATGTTGTGATGATTTTGGATCAAACTTGACCGGTGAAGTGATGCATTTATGTTTATGAATGGTTTATATGTAGCATGTTTATCTTCAAAAATTTGAATGCTTGATGATATATTGTGTAAGTGTTTGAAGTTCATGTGGCTAGGATAGAAAAACTTATGCTATTTTTTTTACTTCACTAAATTGAGGGAATCGGATAGGGACGACCACTTATAAAGAAGTAAATTTTACTCCACTGACTTTATTTTGCTATTTACTTTTCTATTGTTTAGGGGATCGGCTAGAGATGCTCTTAGTAATCAAATTATACTATTTTTGCTAGCCACATGGTTTTCTTGTGGTGACATTCATGTTGATTTCGTCTTGGTGAAATGTGCGAGCTCTGTTTGGATGCGGAGTATTTATGAACTAACGTTTGTTCATTTGATGCGTATGTTACTTTAGGTTGAGTATGGTCTGTCTGCGCATGCTACTGCTAAAGTAATTTTCAAAAGAAGTTTCATATCTTTTTAGAATTTTTTTTCATTGAGGTAATACATTAGTGATGTTTGAACTTGCACTGGATGTTTAGTTTAGTGCTCAAACTTGAAAAATACGCCCAACTATTTACAAAACTTGACACAAACGTGCGAATACGATGCTAATTCCATCCGTATACGTAAAGTGTGCCGACATGGCATGGGAACCACTTATAAATACGAAACAGAATTGTTTGGATATATGATATTTCTCCATGGCTAGTGGGCCCCGTCTATCAGGGAAATTAAACTGAAAAATGGTGCCAGACAGGAATTGATGGGGTTACCTGCTTGTCCTGACCACAACGCCAACAGTCTTATTATGCAGTCTAGCCCCTGAAGCTTAATGGATTTTTTTAAACAACCCTGAAGCTTAATGTAGTTTTTTTTTAGGGGTTCAAGCTTAATGTAGTGTAAGATAAAACGGATGCAGTACTTAAATGGGCAGCACTCAGTGCGGCCCATTTAGCACACGTTTTTTCTTTTTGTTAAAAGAAAAAAGTACGTAAATAATAATCCTAATAATAAGTTACATTATAATATTCATGTGTAATTAGTAATTACCTCGTGGTAAACAAATATTCGCATGCACATATTATTTGTAAAAATGTCCATAAACAAGGCCACACCGTCGGTTACAAATATTTGTGGTACATAAATAATAAGCTCATGGTACACAAATATTCGCGTGCACACAAAATAAATATATAAAGGCATGCAATAAAATAGCATCCTAAAAAATGTTCCTGTATTGTTTTGAAATATTCACATATTATTTAGCACTATTTTAAATATAATCCATGAAGGTTTAAAAATTTTACTTAATACAAAAATTTAAAATATAAGGCGATGGATAAATTTAAAAAAATGTAAATAACAAAATTTCTAGTGAATAATATTTTTCACATGCATGGCTTATATTTAAATAATACGTGAACAGTTTAAAAATTAAAGCACATTTTTGGAAGATTTTTAGTTTAGTTTTATGCAGAGTATTTCTAACATGAATAGTTGAATTTATTTGTATTACTGTCATTATAATTTACAGTATGTTTACATTTTTTAAAGCAAAATTAACAAGCTGCTGGTAAGCGTGGTGGCCAGCAGGCTGCTTGATAGCTCGAGGTGTCAGGTTCAGGTCCTGCCTGGGCTATTTTTTTTATTTTAATTTCCCTGACAACCAGGACCCATTATATTTTAATTTCCCTGACAACCGGGACCCATTAGTCATTGAGACGTATATAGTATTATAGTAATTTTATGTTTCTTATTTATAAGTGGGCCCCATACCACATATGAAGGAAATATGCCCTAGAGGTAATAATAAAGTTATTATTTATTTCCTTATTTCATGATGAATATTTATTATTAATGCTAGAATTGTATTAACCGGAAACTTAGTACATGTTTGAATACATAGACAAAACATAGTGTCCCTAGTATGCCTCTACTTGACTAGCTCGTTAACCAAAGATGGTTAAGTTTCCTAACCATAAACATGTGTTGTTATTTAATGAACGGAATCACATCATTAGGAGAATGATGTGATGGACATGACCAATCCGTTAGCTTAGCATTATGATCGTTACAATTTCATCGCTATTGCTTTCTTCATGACTTATACATGTTCCTCAGACTATAAGATTATGCAACTCTTGGATACTAGAGGAACACTTTGTGTGCTATCAAACGTCACAACATAAATGGTGATTATAAAGATGCTCTACAGGTGTCTCCGAAGGTGTTTGTTGGGTTGGCATAGATCGAGATTAGGATTTGTCACTCCGTGTTTCGAAGAGGTATCTTTGGACCCTCTCGGTAATGCTCATCGCTATAAGCCTTGCAAGCAATGTGACTAATGAGTTAGTTGCGGGATGAAGTATTACAGAACGAGTAAAGAGACTTGCCGATAACGAGATTGAACTAGGTATGATGATACCGACGATCGAATCTCGAGCAAGTAACATACCGATAACAAAGGGAACAACGTATGTTGTTATGCGGTTTGACCGATAAAAATCTTCGTAGAATATGTAGGAGCCAATATGAACCTATGTTTCGCTATTGGTTATTGACCAGAGATGTGTCTCGGTCATGTCTACATAGTTCTCGAACCCGTGGGGTCCGCACGCTTAATGTTCAATGACGATTTATGTTATGAGTTATGTGTTTTGATGACCGGAGTTTGTTTGGAGTCCCGGATGAGATCACGGACGTGATGAGGAGTCTCAAAATGGTCGAGACATAAAGATTGATATATTGGACCATGTTATTCGGACACCGGAAGTGTTCCGGGTGGTTTCGGGTAAAAAGGAGTGCCGGAGGGGTTAGCGGAACCCCGAGGGGAACTAATGGGCCACCATGGGCCTTAGTGGAGAGAGAGGAGGGCCACCAGGGCAGGCCGCGCCGGGGTTCCTATATGGCGCGCAGGTCGCCACCTAACACTGTAGCGCGTACCCCCCCCCCCCCTGCGTATTTCCTTTCGTTATTAGGCCGGCCCAGTTCGCTCTTCTCCGGTTCTGTCGATTTTGGGAAGGTTGTAGAACCTTTCTAGAAATGGTTTTTTTGTTTTCTATGTTTTCTATACTGTTTTTTTGTTTTCCTATTCTTTTCATTTTTTCTTTCGTTATTTGTTTTCTTCTTTTATTTTTATTTTTTGTTTTTTCTTTCCCTTACTCTATTTTTTTCTTCTTCACTTTTTGATTATTTTTGGCATTTTTTGTTTTGAATATGTTAAGCACTTTTTTTTAATTGAATTCAAAAAATGTTCAACAATCCAAAAAATGTTCATCCAATTCAATTTTTTGTTCATCGGATTTAAAAAATATTCATGAAAATTCAAAAGTCGTTCATCAAACTAAAAAATGTTCATCAATTTTCATTTTTTCCATTGAATTTGCTTGTTCATCAGATTCAAAAAATGTTCATCACATTCAAAATTTGTTCACTCAATTAAAATTTGTCCATCGAATGCGAATTTTGTTCATAATTTTTTCCAAAAGAATTCTCTAACACAAATTTTGTTCTTAAAATTTAAAAAAATTGTTCATCAAATGCCAAATTTGTTCATCGGTGGTCAAAATATGTTCATCAAATTCAAAAAAGAGTTCATTCTTTGGAATCATGAACATTTTTTACAAACACGTGAACATTTTTTCGAATTCTTGAACTTTTTTTGAACCATGAACATTATCTTAAATTCGATATATTTTTGTAATCATGAACATTTTTTGCAAATTCGTGAACATTTCACGAATGCATGAACTTTTTTTGAAATCATGAACATATTTTAAATTCCTGAACATTTTTAAATTTGTGAACATTTTCTCTAATCATGAACATTTTTTGCAAATTCTTGAATATCTCGCTAATGCATGAACTCTTTTTGAAATCATGAACATTTTTTAAAATTCGTGACCATTTTTTGAATTCCCGAGCATATTTTTGAAATAATTATTTTTTGGAAATCATGATTTTTTTTCAAAATTATGAACTTTTACTGGTTTTTAGAAGCTGTTTGATATCCTAAATTATTGAAAAAAAGAAAAGGAAAAGATAAAAAAACAGGAGCGTGTCGGCCGCACATGGGTCGGCCCAGAAGGGCGCGAAGGGGGGAGCGGGGGTGTGCGCCCGCTGCGTTTTCAGCACGTGGCGCGCCATATAGGAGCTCCCAGGCCGCCCCCCCTAGCAGTCCGAATTGGACAAGGGAAAGGGGGGGCTTTCCTACTCCCTCTCCCTCTCCTTCCTTCCCCTCTCTTCCTTGTAGAGGAATCCTACTAGGACTAGTAGTCCTAGTAGGACTCCCTCTCCTTGGTGCGCCCCCTAGGGCCGGCCGGCCTCCCCTCCCTCCTTTATATACGGGGGCAGGGGGCACCCTAGAAGACACAAGTTTCTCTTAACTGTGTGCGGTGCCCCCCTTCACAGTTACACACCTCGATCATACCATCGTAGTTCTTAGGTGAAGCCCTGCGCCGGTAACATCATCATCACCGTTGCCACGCCGTCGTGCTGACGGAACTCACCCTCGTCCTCAACTGGATCAAGAGCACGAGGGACGTCATCGAGCTGAACGTGTGCTGAACACGGAGGTGCCGTACGTTTGGTACTTGGATCGGTTGGATCGCGAAGACGTTCGACTACATCAACCGCGTTAACTAAATGCTTCCGCTTTCGGTCTACGAGGGTACGTGGACACACTCTCCCCTCTCGTTGCTATGCATCTCCTAGATAGATCTTGCGTGATTGTAGGAATTTTTTGAAATTACTGCGTTCCCCAATAACATCAGCCACATACACTGCCACATCAGTGCACTTTACGTAGATGGGATTAGCACCGTATTTGCGCTGTCGTGCCAAGTTTTAGAACTTGTTCAACATATTATTTAACTTTAGGCACTAAAATGAACAACATAGCAAGTTCAAGTACCACTGGTGCATTTACCTCTTAAAAAATCTTCCAAACATTCGGTGACATTAAAAAAAATATTTATTCAAAGATTATCAATTATCTTCTCACCTTTTAATGTTTCAAAATGATTTTACAAACTAATTCATAAACATTGATATAAGTACAAAACAATTGCATACATTTCCATTGTGTTTCAATTATTATAGTCATGTTTTAATCAATTTTAGAAACATTTCATATACATACAAAAAAATCATTGTTTAAGAATCATTTGTAGATATAATAAATACATTTCCCTCTATATATTTGAGTTGTCCAATCACATTTTAATCATTGTTTGGGACCTTCCATAGGCATTACACACAAAATTTAGTTATTTCACATATATTTCAGTATTTTAGTGATTTTAAAAATAATCATGAAACTTGCATTTTGTAAATTAATTTGAATACAAAATTAGAAATTATCTTCACTTATTTTAAGTCTTCCTTTTTTGCGGGGAAAGCAGGTAAAGTATTTGATTCCTGGATTTATCAAGAAAAATATTTTAAAAATTAATAGGTTTATATACTTTCAGAAGAGTAATGCTACACACACGGGGACTTTACGGGCTAATTATAGATTGATGGTTGTGATTTAGTTAAGTAGGGCGGGCCCCACCACTTAAAATCTGGGGGGGGGGCACAATTAGATTAGCGCACGTCTTCACCCCATAAAAGTCCATTGGAATTTGCCCATGAATGTAGTATTACCGTTTTCAGAATGTCTTTTATGGAAGGCCGTAGATTCCAAATATATTATCAATAAACTTCTACCAGACCCAAAATCATTCAAACATATAAAGGTTATTTTCAAAAAAGTTTCAAAAGAAATTTGATATCTTTGTGACAGTTTTTGATTCTTAAATTTTCAATTAGTTGAGTGAGGTTACAAAAAATATATCTTATTCCAATATTTTAAATATTTTTTAATTTTTGAAAGACCTTATAAATAAATTAATGACCATACGTTAAGTACAACAATTCATAATATATTTCCATCGGATTTTAATTATTACAGTCATGTGTCAATCAATTTTATAAACATGTCATGCAGGCACCAAAAATATTATTGTTTCAGAACAACTTGCAGATATAATTATTACATTGTACACAGTTTTATTGCTCAGCCACATGTTAATCATTTCTGGAACATTCCAAAGACATCTCACACAATTGTTTGTATTATTTAATACTAATCTCTATAATTTTAGTTGCATTAAAAAATGCAAAACTTGCATTTCAGTTTTTTAGAATTAAGTTTGTAACAGAAATTGAAAATTATTTCAAATTATTTCAAGTCTTTCTTTTGCCGGGAAATTCGTTGAGTCCTTCGAATCCGGGATTGCGTTAAGAAACAATTTTTAAAATTAATTGATGTAGTTTCGGCATTTACCAGATGGGGCCCGTCCTGTGAATACCGAAAATATCTGGTATATCATTGATATATGCCTTCTTTTTGAACCAAAGGGGTCGCCCCCCACCTCATTTTTATTGAAAAACGAGGCAAACAGAACAACCAAACTGTTCACAGCGTTCAGGCCGTGCCAAAGTAGTTGTGTCAGATATGATTCCCTTACAACTATTCCCTTGTAAGGAAATATAAGTGTGTTTAGATCATTTACAGAGGGAAGTAGATATTAAGCTGACACAAATCTCCTGGAAACCCCTCGCACATGCACGCAGGCTGGGGAAAGAAACAGAACGAAAACAATCGGGATACTCATCAAGAAACATCGCAGCAGGCTAGAACATTGATATATGCCTTGTATTGGAACGTTGCTAAAAGAGCTCACTAGTCTCAAAGCAGGTGTGCATTTTTTTTGGAAAAGGAAAGCAGGTGTGCATGGTCTCTACATAGCATAGTCTCCGCCTAGAGATGTTCTTCCGGTCCATCAGTTTACGGATACAGATAAAACACGGCGTGTAAACCAAAGAATGTTTTCTTGGAGAGTTCCTGTCGTGACCTGACCTCCTCTTATCAATAAGCTTGCTCTGGCCAACGGAGCCACCCCAGCAACAAGAACACGCCATGGCTGCCTACGACGCAAGGATCCATATCTTGCTCGTGCTATCATGTGGTTTCTACCTCACATCTCACGCCGCCGCACCGGCATCCATCGACTGCAGCGGGTGGGATGCCTCCGATGTGATCTCTTGCGATGATGCCTTTCTTGCAATGGGAACCCACATGGGCCGATTGAGTTTCACTGACTATATGTTGTGCATTATGGATGAGGAGACTCGGGATCCTCGCTTCAGGCGACTCAGGCGACCAGTTAACTGCAGAGCCAGGTTATTATCTGATCTCACTTCCGCGTTTGTTGAATACGAACTTGGAACTAGGCTTCTTTCTGAGAGCATGGGTGGAATATACGTCCGTAGAGCCATGACCACGAGGAAGAAACAGCCTGTTGGGGTCCGCGGGAAGATCGCGTCATCGTGGTTGATGCAAGCAGCTGTGGCAGGCTCGGCCTTGCTGGTCTTGATTTGCACCGTGCCAGCCCTTCTGCTCTGCATACGCGGAAAGAGGCTGAGGCAGAGCACATCGGTTATCGAACTCCGGCAAGAAATGGGACCTAGGCAGTTCCGCTACAGTGAGCTTGTCGCCGCGACGGACAATTTCGCCGAGGAAAGAAAGATCGGGAGAGGGGGGTTCGGTTGGGTGTACAGAGGCTCCTTGAGCGGCCAAGATCGAGATGTGGCCATCAAGGCGCTCTCGCAGGAGCAGACGACCATGCAGGGGCGCAAGCAGTTTGACGCAGAGGTCAACATCATGAGCCGGCTTAGGCACCGCAACATCGTCCAGCTCGTCGGCTCGTACCGTGGCCGGAAACGCCTAGCGATTATCTACGAGCTCGTCTCCGGAGGCAGCCTTGACACCCATCTCTACAGTCCTGACACACGCTGGCCTTGTTTGGATGCAGGGCTAGCTATTTCCAGGGAAAATACGACCTGGGTGGAATACTATTGGCAAAATAAAAGCCCCGTGGAGAATCACGTGACCATTTGGGAGAGAAGGGGATGCTGGCGTCTTCTTTCGTAGCCAGAGCAGAGCAGGTCGCGAGGCGGAGAGCAGCAGAACTTCGCGAGCGGCGCGACATCAGAAGGACAGGGAGATTTTCTCCGATGTGACGAGGCGAGGGTTTCCTAGCCGGGGAATCAGGGTGGGTTGGGGATGGAAAGGCCTCTCCCTCTCGACACCAAACGGGCCTACGTAACGCCAACTTCACCGCATGACCCATTTCTACCCTAAATCGTCCGTTTGTGTTCATTTAGGGTAAAACGGATAAACCGAACGACCCAACGCATGGGAGCATACGGTCGTTTCGTCCGGTCTGTGTCCGTTTTTGCCTCATTTTCAGACCAAAGTTGCTCTCGATTTGGGGTCAAAGCGGACAGAAAGCGGACGTTTTCGCGTCCTCGTCGTCCGTCTGTGTCCACCCATGCCCCACCTGTCACTCTCTCCTTTTCTTTATCGGTGCACACATGGGCATGCCCGGCGACGACTCGCGCTGTCGGCCTCGAGTGCGCGGCGGCTCGTCGAGCGCACCCACGACGGCGGTCGACGGCCAGAGGCCGCTGGACTTCACGACGGTCGCTCCGCCAGCGTGGTCGGCCGCCTCAGAGTCGGGACCAGGAGCCCCCGCCAGCGTGGTCGGCCGCCTCAGAGTCGGGACCAGGAGCCCCCGCCAGCGTGGTCGGCCGCCTCAGAGTCGGGACCAGGAGCCCCCGCCAGCGTGGTCGGCCGCCCTCGGCAGCGGCAGGGGTGTCTTCGGTCGCCGTCGAGCTTTCGTGGACCTCGATCCAGGGCCGGCGGCGCTCGGCGCACACATGGACGCGCCCCTGCCCCTGCGCCCCCCGCTCCTCCCCGTCCTCTGCCCGCTCGGCGCCCCTGCCCCTGCGCCCCCCGCTCCTCCCCGTCCGCTGCCCGCTCGGCGCCCCTGCCCGGCGACGACTCGCGCTGCCGGAAGCACCCGCCCATGCCTGGAGCTTCAAGTAGCAGCTCCCGCCCTGGGCGCGAGCGAGGGCCGACGAGGCCGACGGCGAGCCGGGCGGCAGCGGACGCCTCCTCTTGGAGACGACGATGTTGGTCGCGGCAGCTGCTTCCGCCGCGGCATGCCGCCCACGTGCCCGCCGCCGGGGAGCGCCGTGGCCGACGCCTTCCGGGCCATCGCTAGCATGCCGCCCACGTACGCGTCACGCGCGCGCCTCAGCAGCCGCCTGGGCGCCGTCACGACCGCGCGGACGGCCCGCGCGCGCCGAAGGAGAAGCCCGCGCCGGACGACCCACGCGACGCGCACCGGAGCCGCCGAGGCGCTGCGTGCCCTGGGACCTGCTGCCGCCGCCCTCGCCGGCCTCCAGGCGCTGGTACTTGCGCCGGCGCCAGTGCGCGCGCACGCCCTCGTGAACCCGATCGGGAACGCCTCCATCTCCATGGGCGGCCGGCTAGTGTGCTGGTTCGCAATGCCTGCTATGTGTTTGAAGAAATGACGAGGACGGACAACTGGTGAAATGGGGTAACAGCGTTGGGTGGAGCGAGTTTGTCCGGCCTCTGTCCGCCGTTTGCTCTCCCTATATCTACCCCATACGGACAAAATCCGGACAAAATGGGGTAAAATTTAGGGTCGTGGGGTGGAGTTGGCCTAAAGACCGGGGCGAAATTAACTCGCGGTCTTCCCATCCAGGGAAACGACGGGGATCCCGGGGGATCCCTTGCTACCAAACTAGGCCTTAACGTGGCCAGAGAGGTACTTCTTGTGCATCAACCAATCTTATCTAAAAGTATTTTAGGTTGGTATCCAAGTTCTATACTCGCCACTGTCACTGCAGGTACAAGATCGCGCTCGGCCTGGGCTCCGCCTTGCAGTACCTCCACACGGAATGCGACCAGTGCATCGTGCACCGCGACATCAAACCCGCAAACGTGATGCTCGACGCGTCGCGCGATCCGCCGGCTGCAAGGTAACGTTTCCCATTGATATATGCCTTGTATTGGAACATTGCTAAAACCGCTCATCCATCTCAACGCAGTTGTGCATCGGCCGCTACCTAGCAGAGCCATTAGAAAAATCATACTTGAATCATGTTTTGTGGTGAGAAAACCATATTTAAAATTAATGGATATATATAGGATGATCCAGCATATTTGGATTTATTTACTTTTTCTTATTTTATTGTCTGTGAGGGTGTATTTGATCTCGGGAGCAGATATGTGTCTGTTTTGTATTGGAACATTGCTAAAAGAGCTGACCACTCTCAAAGCAGATGTGCACGACGGCTTACATAGCAGAGCGGTTAGAAAATGCGCCTTGGTACGTTCTCCCTTTGTCATCAGTTTTTACGTATACAGATAAAAACAGAAAGCGTAAATCCAAGAATGTTTTCTCGGGGAATTCCTGTCCTCACCTGACCTCCTCTATTAATAAGCTTGCTCTGGCTAACCGAGGCAAGGCAACCCAGGAGCAACAACACAGTAACACACCATGGCTGCCTGCAATGCAAGAGTCCACCATATCTTGCTCGCGCTATCCGGTGCGCTCTACCTCGCGTCTCACTCCACCGCATTCTCCCCCTGGGATGACCCCGGTGTGATCTCTCGCCTGGCTGACCATGATACCTTCCTTGCACTTAATGTCACCGTGGGCATGTTTGATCTCCTCGACTTGGACTGGTGCTCTATGGAGGAGCTGCCTCCTCCCGGCCCCGGCACCAGGCCAGCAGTTATCCGCCGCGGTTCAACCTTTCCCAGGCCTGTGATGCTCATCAGCACTCCTGAGGGCTCCTTGAGAGAGAAACATGACTATGATAACTGTACCGCCAGGTTTTTCTCTCATTTCTCTTCCGCGTTCGAAGAAGAAATTGTAATTGGGCTGTCCGAGAGCATGAGCCGAAGAGTGCCCCGTCCAACCCCTCACAGACTCCCAGACCAACCTAGCGAGCGAAAATATGGCCGTAGAGCGATGACCACATGGAAGAAACAGCAGCCTGTTGCGATCCGGGGGGAGGTCGCGTCGTCGTGGTTGAAGCAAGCGGCTGTGGCAGGTTCGGCTTTGTTTGGGTTGATTTGCGCTGTGCCAGCTCTTGTGCTCTGCTGCATACGCGGAAAGGGGCTGAGGCAGAGCACATCGGTTATCGAGCTCCGGCGACGATTAGGACCTAGGGAGTTTCGCTACCGCGAGCTTGCCGCCGCGACACACAATTTCGCCGAACAGAAAAAGATCGGGAGAGGGGGGTTCGGTCCGGTATACTGCGGCTACTTGAGTGACCAAGACCGGCATGTGGCCATCAAGACGCTCTCGGAGGAGCCGACGGCGGTGCAGGGGCGCAAGGAGTTTGAAGCAGAGGTCAGTGTCATGAGCCAGCTTAGGCACCGCAACATCGTCCAGCTCGTCGGCTGGTACAGTCGCCGTGGACGACTAGCGCTTGTCTACGAGCTCATGCCCGGAGGCAGCCTCGACACCCATCTCTACAGTCCTGACAGACGCTTATTAACGTGGCCAGAGAGGTACGTAGCTCTCCTTCTGCATCCACCAACCTCTGTCCTGTACTGACTACTGACCACTACCAGTGCAGATACAATATTGCTCTTGGCCTGGGCTCTGCCTTGCGGTACCTCCACACCGAATGCGACCAGTGCATCGTGCACGGCGACATCAAACCCGCAAACGTGATGCTTGACGCGTCGCTCGACGCCAAGCTCGGCGACTTCGGGCTAGCGAGGCTCGTCGACCATGGAGCAGAGCCACGGACAACGCAGGTCGTCGCGGGAACCCTCGGGTACATCGACCCGGAGTTCGTCAGCAGCGGCAGGCCGAGCGCAGAGTCCGACGTGTACAGCTTCGGCGTCGTGCTCCTCGAGATCGCCTGCGGCAGGCGGCCGACGTTGACGCGAACGGATCATCAAGCCTCGACGGCGCTGCTGGCCTCGGTCCGTGGCATGCACCACCGGAACCAGATCGTCGATGCAGCAGACCGGAGGCTGAATGGCGAGTTTGACAGACTGCAGATGGAGCGTCTGCTGGTGACAGGGCTGTGGTGCGCGCACCACGACCCGATGCGGCGGCCGTCCGTTGCGCAGGCCATGGATGTGCTACGATCTGCAGACGCCAAGTTGCCCGTGCTTGCAGAGATGCGTGGCGCTGGGGAGGTTCGGTCTTTGGAGGCACAGGCTTATGACGATGTGCCTGTCGAGAACTCTGCTTATTTAACAACTGAAAGTGCGTCCCTTATGACCGATGATTCCGAGCACTCCCAATGCATCATATGCTAAGCTACATCATATTGTATGTGTCACAATTTTAAAGTTAGGTGCTCAATGTCTAGTTGCCTGGAAAAATGTCTGTAAACCAAAAATGTGTGGTGGTCTAGGCCTAAAAAACCTGCATCAACAGAACAAATGCTTGCTCATGAAATTCGCTGTCAAAGCTCTTAATCCAGAACAATCTCCATGGCTTGACTGGATCACTTTGCAACACCCAAATGCCCTCCTCACCCCACAAAACAGTCACTCATTTATCTGCCAAACAATAAACCAGCAACTACCAGCCCTCCATGCTATCTCCTTTGTACTCACAAACTCTGGCACCAACACATATTTCTGGTTAGACAAATGGATCCACCAAACACCCCTAGCCACTTTATTCCCATGCCTATACTCTCATATCACTACACCCCTCGCTCGTGTGGCTACTGTTTTTAACTATGGTTTAGATTCAATCCTGCGGAACCGCCTAACCTCTAATGCCACTGCCGAGTTGTGCTCTGTGCTGTCTCTCCTGCAGGATTTCCAGCGGTCGCCTGGACCAGACGAACGCTACCTCTCCGGCGGCTTGTGCTTCTCTACCAAGGCCGCCTACTCACTGTCCATGGGTGACTCCACCGAGCATGATATGCACTCCATCCCCATCTGGTCCTCATGCGTCCCAACAAGAGTGAAGATTTTTGCATGGTTATTGTTTAGGGATCGATTAAACACCAAGTGCAACCTACTCCGCAAGCACATGGTCTCTGATGCGCTATGTCCCCGCTGTGGTTTTGATGGTGAAAACCGATTACACTTGTTCTTGGCCTGCCCGCTCGCTCAGAGGATCTGGCATAGGGTAGGCTTATCACCCTCGGCAAACATCAACGAACTCTGGGACTGCCGCCTACCTTTCCAACTGAAGGCGCCGGCCTGGCACTCAATCCTCCTCATCATTCTATGGAGGATTTGGGACTCAAGAAATGCCATGACCTTCAAGCAGCAAGACCATCATAGCATCCTCACTCTTAGAAGAATCATTGATGATCTAGCGCTCTGGACTCACAGGATGAAGAAACCAGAGCAAAAGCAGGCCGCCTCCTTATGGCGTTCCTACCTCTTATCACGACTACACGTGCTTATGTAATTTCACCTTGTAATCGGTCGAACGATGGGTTACAAACTTGAGAAATATATTCAGGTGGGGAGCTCCCCCCCCCCCCCCCCCCCCCCCGTGATTTTTCAAAAAAAAAATTAAAGTTAAAGACATCTTCTTCACTGGCTCAGTTATTTATTTAATGTTGTAGGAGTATATCTTAGATACACCTTTCAATGATTTACTCATCATGACTAACAATGCGGGAAAAATCTCATAAATGTCGTGTTGTTTGCCGAGTATCCCGAGTGTTTTGTAAAACCGAAGTCAACTGCATCAAAGGAATCATCTTCCAACAAAATCTCTACTATATAAGGCTGGTCACAATGGGCAAGAACATAAGCTAGTAACTTACACACTTCCCTAGACTATGTTACTATTTCTATAGTGGGTAGAAATATCTATGTAGTGTCATGTAACGATGTATTTATTAGGTTATAGACTCATTGTTTCTTGAAGTGTGTGATGTTTCGGTAATTTAGCTAGTTACCACAAGCACCTCTCTCTTCATTAAATATGTGCCACATAAGCAAAGTTGTATTGGAGTGTGTGATGTTATTTCTAAGTTCCTCCCCACTGTGACAAGCCTAAAAGAACCGTAAGGTTCCGTTTCCCGTCTTGCGTCGTGCGATTCGTCAATTCCTCCACCCAGCCGATCGCGTTCTCACCCCCACGTTGGTTTTCCGCTGAAAAAAAAAACTGAACGTGAGTCAACGCGATCTCGCTCTCTCTCGCTCCCAAACGAACCCACGCCAACCCTTTGCCCTGGCCCTACTCCTCCCGATCTGCTCGCCTCCACAGTCTCGCTACCGAATCCGGCGCTTTGTGAGATCGGCATCCAAATCCGTCACCATCGATGGCGCTTTGTTCCCTCTGCAGCCTGCCACTCGCGATGGACCGAGCCCGCCGAAGCGGGCGACCAAAGGATTCGAAGCAGCTTCGCCTTCGACCGTCGAGGAGGGCGTGGGCTTGAGCTCCTGGCATCCCAGGGGTCGCCGCCGTTGGGCTCGTATCGTCAGGCCGACGTGGCGCCGATCTGGTAACCGGCCACGGCCCAATCCTCTCCCTCTCAGTTCGTGCTCCCCCTACTTTTATCTTCCCCTGTTTTGTTTTGCAGGTTTTTGAGGTCGGGTGCGGGCATGCTACAACTCGCGACTCAGAGAGAAGCTTTGGCGATAAAGACCAGACAACTTTGTTCTCCTGGGATCACGTCCTCCGACCATCCATGGAGTTTTCGGGCAAAGTCTCGGCCTCCAGCACAGGTTCAGCTACACATCTACGTAACACGTCAACTATGTAATACAGTAGTTCTCAAGCACGGTTGGGAAGAAGGGTATACACAGGATCAATTTTGACTAAATTCTTAAAAATATAACACTGATTGTTCAATACTTATTTTTTTCAAGCATTCAACTTTTGACTAAATAGAAGATAGTAGATATGAATGAATGTTTCGTGAGCAGCTCACTGAAGGAGGTCAATTATGATTTTACCAACAGTTAGAGATACTTGCTTATTCTGAATTCACAGAGTTTCATTGTTTGTCAATTTTATCCACGAGTTTCATGTATTTATAGGCAATTCGTTTCAATACTATGATTGTGGCTCTCACTATGCCTAACTGCATTGGGAGCATCATCCTCTTTGATTGTCTTGCACTGTAGAATTGTTGTACAGAACAAATTTATAGGTGGTATAAGTTGTTTCTCCTCTTAACTATGTATATATGGAACAATGATCACACATATTACCTTGAACTATATTCTCTTCACATTTATGCATATATTTTCTAGGGAAGAAAAGAAAATCAGTTATAGTATGAGCAGATATATTTCTTCCGATTTATGTATTCTTGCTTGCAGAGAAACAATGTAGCGATAATAAACAGTTTTATAAAAGCTTATATCTTGCAAACTGGAAACAGAAACCCGTGATCATTTTTTGTTTTCTGACTTGTAATGTGGAATGTGAGAGCTTATATACCCACATAAAACAAGTAGGTGTTCCGAAGTTTTTCAATGGTGGTCTTGTATGTCTAATTATTGTTGTTGTAGTTGTCATGTATAACCAACAAGATTCTTCTTCAATTTTTAATTGGGCTGACTGTCGTTGAGCTTGGAGGAGCCAACCGTGGAGTTGATGCCACCTTGGCAGACAACGCCTGCGCAGAATGAGAACGATGAGGAGCTGGTACTCTGGAGGAGCCAGACCATGGGGAGGTCCCAATTTTATGTAGTTTCTTGGTTGCTAGAATATGAAAGGGTTGAAGTATCGATCGAGAAAATAGGTGTCTAAATAGTACTCCCTCCGTTCCTAAATGTAAGTCTTTTTAGACATTTCAAATAAAAAACAACATACGGATGTATGTAGACATATTTTAGAGTGTAGATTCACTCATTCTGCTTCGTATGTAGTCACATAGTAAAATATCTAGAAAGACTTATATTTAGGAACGGAGGGAGTACTAAGTAATTTGTGTGAAAATTTGACACTCTGGTTTAGGAATCCGGTTCTGTTTACTTCATCTTACTAACTTGAGTTTTTGCCGATCGGTATATTCCATTCATAGATATATTTATTTTCCTATGGTGTAAATTTATGGTATGATGCATCAAGGTCTTAGTACAAGGAATGTTTGTGTCGTCAATTACTGATTTTTGCCATAGTTTGGTGTTTGTTATCTAAAAAAGGATTCAGATGGATATAGAGTATGGGCCTTTAATTGGCATCCAATTAAGCTGCATGGTTCCCAATTCGCCTTTGATCTGTGCGTCCATAATCCTTTTAAAGTTTTTTCATGCAGGTTTTAGCCTCAGTTTGATGACCATCATGTCCATGCCAGTTGCCAATCCCTGGCCGTTGTAACACGTTCCATGTACGACTTGCTTTATACTGATTCAGGTTTTGGTGGTTAGTCGCCCTATGTTGTTTGCATCAAAAGAGTTCTTGGCATGGTGAACACGGCAGCAATTCATTCTTTGAAGCAGTGAAGCGATGTAAAAAAATGTGTGTTGCCTGTTGAGCTACCATCCGCCATTTTTTATAGAAGTGCTCTCAGTTTTTGTTTTTGTGGGAAAAGCACTGAAGTGCTCTTAGTTATGTAGTAGCACAGATGTTGCCTACTGAAAGTAGGAGCAATCAAGTTGTTTTTTCTCTGAAAAGGAGACGAGCCCCTGGCCTGTCCATCAAAATGATGCACACAACCTTCATTTTGTACCAAAATAATAGGAGCAGTCCAAGATTTGTTGTTTTAATATCTGAGTTAACAAATAAATAAATGTTAGTTTAAATCTATAGAGGTATGTGGCCTTGCTTTCTACTCCCTCCGTTCGGAATTACTTGACGCGAAAATGAATGTATCCAGATGTATTTTAGTTCCAGATACATCCATTTCCGAGACAAGTAATTCCAAACGGAGGGAGTATAATTCATCTTAACTTGTATTTATATTCTAATATTCATAAAATGGCTAGTAATTTGCTTTTTTTAGCGGATGGCTTGTAATTTGCTGATAGAACAGTTGGCTAAATTTACAGTTGCTTTGTTACACGATCCATTGATGAGAAGAAGAAGTGTTGGTGATGGAAATCCTGTAGCGGAAGGTCATTGAAGTCTGGATGTAGTTGGGGGCAATAGCACATGGGATCTGGTTAGTTCATGTTATGCATGAGTCAAGAGACATGTGGGTGAGATGATTGGATGGGGGTCATGTATAGAGCATACATGTCAGCGGTGATAGTTAGAACATGAGGGGTTTAGTTGCGCCTTTCTTACTCCGTGGCGATGCAAGTTCACGTAGCTACTTAATCTAAATTGTAACATGCAAAGTATAATAATTGGTTTTGCAGATCTCGCGTGCGCCAAATGGCCTGAGGAAGAAGATGAAGTCTGAATTCAAGTTAAAAGGAGGTTGACAATGTTGCTTGATATGCATGAGATTTGAAAATTATATGCTTGACATGATTAATGTTGAGCCTGTAAAATAAAATTAAGTATGCCCCCGTTGCAACGCACGGGCATTCACCTAGTCATCATAAATAAGAGCATCTCTACACCCCTTAAAAGCGGTCAAACCCGTAAAAAATCATGCATTTACAGTTTCAGTCTAAAAAACGGTACCTGGCAGATCCCGTAAAGTTCGATCAACCCTTAAAATTTTAAGGGGCACGGAAAATCCATCCGCGAGAACCGCATATATGCAGTTTCGAAGGCAGTATACAGTTCAGCCCGTAAACCGGTCAAACGTCGTCGAAGCAGACGCGTCACTGCGGAACTGGCCGGAATCTACTCGGAACTCACCGGAATCTGTCGCCGCACGCCGGAATCTGTCGCCGCACGCCGGAATTTGCCGCCGCCGATCTGAATTGCGGCCGGATCGACCTCCACTGCCGAGGCGAGGCCGCCCACGGGCAGGGCGGAGCAGGACACCGGCGGCCCGAATGGGGGCGGGGCGGCGCCGAAGAAGGGCGGGGGCAGGGGCGGGTCGCACGCAATGGAAGGGAGCTCGCGCGGCAACGCCGGGAGCGCGCTCGCGGAGGTTGACGGTTCCAGGTTCAATAGGGGACGAGAAGGTATGCCAGGGAGCGCGCGGTCGGCGCGGGCGGCGACGGGGCAAGGCGGGTGTGAGCCGGGGTGCCAGGGTGAGGCATGTCGTGGCCGGAGATGGGCTCTGCCGGAAGGGAGGAAGAAGGAAAAAGGGAAAAAAAGCCTACGGTAGGATATAGTTTTATTTATGGAGTCTGCTCTGTCCAGGGCAATTTCGCGCCATAAAAATGGTTTAGAGTGCCCCTTATACACGTTTTTAAGGGTCAACTTTTAAGGGGTATGCTAGAGATGCTCTAAGAGCAACTCCAACGCGCCGATCCAAACAGACGGCGATTTGTCCTTTAATGCCCATTTGGGTCGACCGTACGCTCGGCGTCCGCCCTGTTTATCATTTGGGGCGGCAATGCACCCAATGCGTCGACCCATATTTGCCGGCGTGGCCCGCTGGCCGCCATTTTTCAACAAATATGCACACATTTTGCATTATTTCACAAGCAAACTTATAAAAAATAGCATAGTTTCACGAACAAATAATGCAAAGTTCCACAACCAAAAAATTAAGCATAGTTTTACAAGACGAATAAAAATTAAATTGTCTCACATAGTTTTACAAGCTGAATAAAAAAGATACATCTATTGGTTGCCAACATGAGCCCACATATGCTCAACCAAATCGTTTTGCAGCTGCATATGAGTTTCCCAATCATGTATTTCATGATGAAATTGTGTGAACTGTTCAAACGTTGTCGCTCCTTCATGCTCGGGCACAACATTCTCAGCTTGAAACTGAAACCCTTGATCATAGATACATTCTGGACGCTCATCTTCTACGATCATATTGTGCATGATCAAATAGTCATCACCTCTCACATCTTCTTGGTGCTCCAAGTCCTAGCAGGATACTGAACGATGCCCCATCGAGATTGCAAAACACCAAAGGCACGCTTGACATCCTTCCTAGCACTCTCTTGCTCTTGGGCAAATCTTTTCCACTTCTCTCCGATAGGGTTGGGGATTGTCTTCACAATAGTGGTCCATCGGGGATAGATACCGTCACCTAGGTAGTATCCTTTGTCGTAGTTGTGGCCGTTGATGGTAACATTCATCGGCGGGTTGTTGCCTTCAGCAAGCCTTGCAAACACTGGGGAGCGTTGAAGCACATTGATATCATTGTGTGATCTGGCCATGCCAAAGAAAGAGTGCCAGATCCAGAGATCTTGTGAGGCCACGACCTCAAGTATGACAGTGCAAACCCTGACATGGCCCTTATACTGGCCTTACCAAGCAGAAGGGCGGTTCTTTCACTCCTAGTGCATGCAGTCTATGCTGCCAAGCATCCCTGGGTAGCACCTGCTAGCATTCATCGCCAACAAGCGGGATGTATCTTGAGGAGTCGACTCTCTCAAGTACTCAGGGCCAAACACGGCAATCACAATCTTGCAGAACTTGTACATGGAGTCTAGGCATGTAGACTCGCTCATACGGACGTACTCATCAATGAGATCATCAGGCACTCCGTATGCAAGCATCCGGATGGCCCAGTACATTTCTGATAAAATGAGAAGCCAATCTTTCCAAGGGCATCCTCTTCGCACTCGAAATAGTTATCGTATCCGACCACCCCCTCTCTAATACGGTTGAAAAGATGCCTACTCATACAAAAACGCCGCCGGAATTTCTGATGTTTGAACTGCGGGTTCGTTGTGTCTAAGTAGTCCTTCCAAGAAGGAAATGGCCACTCTCTCGGATGCGATTTAACGCTGGAAGGTGCCCCGGGATAGAGCCACGGAACAACGGCCGCTGGCTATTAAGGTGGTGATGGACCAACACGGCAGTCAAGATCTCATCCTCATCATCCGACGAGGAATCGTCGGAGTTGCAAAGGAAATTGCGGAAAAAGAACTCGTCGGCGGAATCCATTTTGTACCTTGGTAAACTGTCGAACAACTTGCAGGCGTCGATGAAGGAGCTGGCCGGCGAAGAGATGTGCGCC
Organism: Triticum aestivum; assembly: GCF_018294505.1. Classification (NCBI taxonomy): domain Eukaryota; kingdom Viridiplantae; phylum Streptophyta; class Magnoliopsida; order Poales; family Poaceae; genus Triticum; species Triticum aestivum. The sequence continues at coordinate 690,243,695 of NC_057798.1, read as the reverse complement.
TCCCTTGGACCAGGTGAATGGCCTGGAGGCGTCTAATGAGCGTGCTGGCGTCGGGACGAAGGAGCTGACCGGGGCGGCGAGCCGACTTCCTACTCGCGGCGGCATTGGGAGGTGGGGGTGGGAAGCTTCGATGCCCCGATGGCAGGACGGCGGTGGCGGCGACATGGGAGGTGGCGGCGTTGGGTGGAGGTGTGTTGGTACCGACTGCGGGCAAAGGCACCGGAAATGGGCGGCGGCGGCGACGCGGCGGAGGCGGGGGAGGGTTTGTTGTTGATATGGGGTGGGAGAGGATGGCCAATGTGCCACCGACTAGCGGGCCAGGGGGAGGGGTAGGCGGGCGTCACGTGCGTCTATTCCGCGTCCGCGCCGACGCAAATAAAACTCAAAATTGGGTCGGGAATGGGTCGGCACGCGGATAAAAAGCATACGCGCATCCATTTGGGTCGGCGTGTTGGGCCGATTTTTCTGTCCACGCCGACCCAAACGGATGCGCATACGAAATGGGTCAGCGCATTGTAATTGCTCTAACAGGACGAATTTTGAGTCATGGGAGTTCTTGAATTTGTGCTATTCCTACAGAAACAGAATGGACTTTGCTTCGGTGGTCTCAAGCCCCACCTTTTGACCTCTCTTAAGAGGATAGCCGGCCCCTGGGTCGAGGAACTCTGGTCAGTCCTTTGAAGCCTACGCACCACGTCAAAGCTGATGGACTGGTAACACGTGCAAGCGATTATGTCGCCTGATGTCCTCCATGAATCTTCGAGCGGCGGCATACTCAAAAGCTGAGTTTGAAGAGGCGTGACAGGACGAACTCGGCCTACCCATTTCTATGGACCAGCAACGCTACAATTATTTTACTTTTAAAGGTAATGAGAGTTTTGAACTTCCTCTGAATGATCCTTTTGTTAAGCATTTTTTTCCCCGAAAAAGAAAAGATGGAGACCTACACAGGAGACGGAATCGCCTAAATGCTAGAAGCTATGGGCTATGCATTATTACTAGATCGGAAACGCGCCTTGGCGCGAGGGTGCCGGTTACAACGTTATGACCAAGTAGGTAATGCACAATTTAGTAGGAAATCAGGTTTAGCGTACGTATTCAAACATGGTAACAAAGTAAAAGGAATAAGCTCCAAATTCACATGTAATAGGAGCAAAACATCATCGAGTTCAACATTGTCATGAGACTACAAGGCAGCATTCAGTTTAGTGCGTTCGTGAGACCACAAAAGGTAACAACTTGTCATTAACTTCGGTACTAAGAGCACGAACATGAGTGAAGAAGTACTAAGAGAAGGTACACAATATAAAAGGTAAAGATTAGGTAGCCATAGCTATTAGGCATACTAATAAGTTGCTTCATTCGGTTGCCTTATCGATCAACTTCATAGGCGGCACGTCACATTAACCTGATGAAGGCAATCCGTTAGATATATGGCATAGAATGATTCATGTGTATACAATGCACTTTGCGATTTTGTACCCTAGACTTCTAAAGCGTATATGGACAGTGAACGATAGTTTCCCCTTTTAGTCCAGAAGGCAAAGAAAGACTCATATCCGTTATTCTTTGATCCCTACCACCTTACAAAGTCTGATCAATTGGTTGTTATTGTGGCCCTATTATCCATAGGAAAATGTTCCAGAGTAGGCCTGGGAATGAGCTCAGGATGGAAAAGACTTCCAATTTTGTTAAAAGGTGCTAAATACTTGCAGTTAATAAACAACAGTCCACGCACTCAAAAAATACCCATTTAATGATTTTCATTAAAATTATCACTACAAATTTTGAGCAAGTATACAATATAATAGAAATACAAAACATGATATGAACTTTATGCTCTGCATGGGAAGCACTAATGTAGAAGACATGGGAATGTTTAGTTTTAAATCATATATATCAGTTATAACGAATGAGCTAAAACACATCCACCTCCGGTTGATATAATAATATGCTAAGGAATAACATCTAAAACTGTAATAATATGCTTAGTTGTATGATAATTCTGCTGGTACAAACTATGATAGTTGGGATAATAACCTTGCTGTTTTCGTATGAAAAAAAAACACCAACAATCATGAGGCCCTTAAGCAATCCTTAAGGTACATGGTTGACATATGTATTCTAGATGCAACAATTGATGAGCATTCAAAATGATACGAAATTTCTTCGCAAACATATAGAACGTGGAAGCAAACTGCAGATAGAAGAGAAATAAGGCAACATGCAAAACAGAAACTGGCCTCATCATGATACCTGTTACTTTTGCGATCAAGCGTTCGTGGCCCAAAATTTCAGAATGAAGCCTGAAGATTCAGATCAATAAAAATTACACCGTCACTGCTTGCATAGGCTACCACCTCTGGAATGAGAGAAATAGAAGTCTTCCAACAGAAAACTAAGGCTGTGCCCTTGCTTCTTCACTTGATTAGAGATGATATTAGCCTCACTGCTGATGGGTATGTGAAGTAACCCCTCTTTGTTGTACAGCCGAGAGAGATGTTCTCTCCAGACTGGAACAACAGGGATTCTGTTCCTCGCTTGAAAAATGAAAATCGTGCCTTACAGTTAGAAGTCTCCATGTTTGTTACGGTGTAAAGTTATTATGTAGCAGAAGTATGAACTCGTCTATTATTTATGTGACAGTAAAATCAGCATAGTTACATAATACTAAAGTGCATCGTTAGAACAAAAATAACAGGGAGATCTTAATGCCTATAAAAATGGAGAATGACACCATTGAATAGACAAACTAATATATATTATTTAGAAATGTGGCTTTATATGGTCATCAAATAATAATTAATTTATAGTAGTAAATAGATGTCAGAGGATCCTAATTCTACAGTTTGTACTCCAAATACCAACAATGGTTTTTTAGCAAAGTTGTAACATAATAAGGTAATGAGGTAGCATGAGAGTATGATTAATTCAGAGCAATATGAATGAAATAATCCCTGAAGACAGTGTTTAGTACAGAGCAAATATGATGAACATTAATCCAGAGCTAACCTTCCAGAATATGACCAAGTTCCATCTCATGCAGTAACTTCTTTGCTGCAGTTATGTGACGCTGTAGTTTCTTCTTTTCGTTCCAATCCTGTAACGTAAAATAGAAACGGTTTATTTGAAAGAACACAACAAACAAAAAAAGTAGCTCAGATCATTTGCATCAATCTTGGTTAGAACCTAAAGCAAGACATTTCAATCACATATGTTCATTGAAAGAACTGTTAAATGAGATCCATCTATCATCTACAATAGCCAGGAAAGCTGCTACTGCTGGTATCAACATTATAGCTCTTTGGATCAGACATGTTTTTTTTTGAAGTGCCAGTTATGTACCATAAAAGAGATCATCGCATGCAATAAAAGGATGGCTCGGACCTAACCATCACATGCCTTTCTTTCTTTGATTTCTCAGGACATGTGTTGACCACAAGAAGACCCTTTGGTGGTGCAATCCACATCTCTCTACTCTCCATATCAATATCAGGCACAGTATCTTCATCATGACTATAAGGAAGAATAATGCATGACTATAAGGCATAATAATTTCAGTGTGTTCATAAGACCACGAAAAAATAGCCATCATCAAGTTCAACATTTGTATGAGAAGAAAGACATCATCAAGTTCAACATGGTCATTGAATTACAAGGCCACATCAAGTTCAGCGTGTTCATGAGACCACAAAAGCTAATCACTTGACACTACATTCAGTACTAAGAGCATAAACATGCGATAGCAAGTACTAAGAGTAGGAGCATTATAAGATGCACTTGAGACATACAAAACTTGGAAGTGTCTTTTCTTTTCATAGGTACACAAACTTTAGTATATCTCAATCAAAACAAATAAAACAATCTCCTAAAAGAATGTTCTACTGACAGAATGGGTATAGTAGAGTCTCACCGGCACATTGATACATAATCATCTTGTTACAAAAGAGGAAAGGCACAATCACCACCTGACCAATGTCCACAGCTTTGTCTATTAATCAGTCACACCTACAATGAAGGTATTGCAGATCTATAGGACACCAACTGTCTACTTACATAAAGCTGGGTAGGATTATGCATTTGACCTGTCAAAAGGGAAAACTAAATCAGTGGACTTTTAATAAGGCAAGTCATTCCAAACATAAAATTTTTTTAGGTGATAAACTCTTTCAGCCAACCACCCTCCTGTGTATATCCTAAGGCATCAGTTACTCATTCTAGTGGTAGAGAGGACCATCATATTTAAGTTGGGTATATGCCTTCTTTACAAAAACCATATTCATTCCTAAAAAATAAAGCCATATTCCAAATATCTATACTAAGAATTTCTAAATAAATAGTAAATGGTTGATAAGGTAATCACACACGTTCATTAAAGAAACAAATTAATTAGTAAACAAAAAAGTATTACCGCAGAGTGAGTGTACGAGTAAAACTGGGTGTCAGCAAGACAAGATTAACATAGAGTTGGTATACATACTTTACGATCATTTTTTTGATCAGCATGCCCATCCTGTGCAAAGTATGCCATTAATCAGGTACCCCAAGAAAGCCCCAATGTCGTAACCCACTGGTGTGTAGAAGGCAAACTCTGGATCAATCACTTGAGTGAAATCTGTGGTCACCATGATGGAACCAGTATGGAAATCTCCATGAATCAGAGCCTGGGCTCTCTCAATAAACCTGCAGTACAAACTTCACATAAGAAACACAACATACGCATCACCAACCAATCTGCATAAATTCAGAGCTAGCTGATTACATTTATTTCAATTCAGCAATTTCCACTTGAACCCATCATCCTCTCGAACCGCTTCAGCATCAAGAAGAGGTGAATCCCAGCAAGTGTATTTAGAGGCCATGTATTGATCTGAGAACACAACCTGCTCCATGAGCCTGCACATCTCCACGTTCTCACGGTATCGAGCAAGTGCAATTCAATCACAACATAACAATTAAGACATGTCAGCAGGTTCACTCTGTCCCCCTTTTATAGGTAGAAGAATTCAGCGGAGTAAGGTAGGACTAAAACATCATGGACATAACAGAGTAATGTGTTTCATCGTGTCAAGATTAGCAATGCCTTTTGTAGTTATCATTCTCCCAGTTAATTGACTCTATAAGAATCCAGTATCTTGCAGGCAATAGCACACAACTACAAAATTTCGACAACTATTATTGGTCTCATACAAACGTTGATAATCTCTACATGTAAAGTATATCGGTAATGAAAAATATATCAAGGAAATATTGATTGGCTATTATTTGTCGGTGGAAAAGGATGCTCATCTAAAAAGAGTTTACTTACAATCCAAAGCCAAAAATAACATCAGGAAGTGCTAATCCTAGCTTGAAACCACAAAAATAATAAATTGAAGCTTAAAATTACTACAAGTATGAGTAGTCGGGCTACTTGTTGGAACATTCAAAGATACTAATACATCTTAATTAACTATATGTTGGCACTGCAAGATACTTGAGAGCATGGCATTTCACTACAAAGATGCGTATCTAATATACTCCCTATTATGTCTCACGATATTGTTTCCATTGAGCAGGCAGAGGAACAAATGGATAATAAGTTATTTAAAGATTTCATACGATCACCTTGGATAAAAGGCACAATACTGAAAACAAAAATGTAAATCAAACTAATAATTATAATTCATAAATCTTGGTCTGAATTCATAATTCAAGAATTAAGAGAAACGCATGCCGGAGCAGGAATTACCGCAGGTAGTTTTCCTAAATCTATGTATACTTAGCAGTCATGTAGTAAAATACTAAAAATGTTGACTGGTCCCTCCACAGTTTATAATCCGAATGGACATCTAAGAGGACCCATCCTCGCCACCGTGGCACTGGTTTGTTTGGTAGCATTTGACAGACAAAAGAAATACATGTGTAGACCAACACATGTCCCACTACCGTACACAAAGGGAACTACCAAACAAAATTAAGCAAGGCAACAAAAGCCTCTACTCCAAAGAGAACAATAGCCTGGTCTCTCAGGATCAATACGAGAAACCAAAAGAAGATAGACCACCAACCAAGACACATGAAATCACCTAGGCTTTAATAAAAAACCTACACCTGCCATGGAAAAAATCATCCAGAATATTGTTGAAGAACCGAATGGACAGAAAGAATAGAGGGTTAAAGAAAGGAAGGTTAAAGAGAGGAGGGCTAAACTTGCAGATTCATGGACGTAGCTGTGGCAAGAAGGCCACCACGAGCACAAACTCGACGCTGGCATGTATGAGAATTCGAGGAACAGGAGACAACAACAATCCTGCAAAAAAATCCGACGCACAATCAATGGAAAAATGAAAAGCCAGGACTGAAGGAGACCACCAGCACCTCTAGGCAGGGGAACAGAACACCTGGCCATCGGCGAAGTGGCTGCGCTGGGGAGCACCGGCGCCATGTCGCCCTGGGCCTCCTCACGCTCATGGGAAGACGTGGAGGTGGAGGAAGCGGGAGGAGAGGCGCAGGATCTCGGGCTCGATGCGCGCGATCTCGACGTCGGGGTCGTCCTCCTCGCGCTCCAGGGACAGGCGGTGGTTCTCCTTATCACCCCTGCGCATGGGCGTGCGGTGCGGTGGCGGCCGACGACGGGGACGGTGGCGGCCGACGACGGGGACGGCGGCGGGGCATGGAGGGGCGGGCGGATCTAAAGTTAGGAGGGAGGGGGAGAGGCGAGGGGTCGTCCTTCTCGCTCTCCGGGGACGGGCGGTGGTTCTCCTTCTCAACCCTGCGCATGGGCGTGCGGTGCGGCGGCGGGGACGGCGGCGGGCAGGGAGGCGCGAGCGGCCCTAGGGTTTGGAGGGAAGGAGAGGCATGGGGCAGGAGGAAGAGGAGAGGGCGCGACGCAACTGGGGGAGGAGCGACGACCCTGTGGTCACCCTGTCGATTTGGATATTTTTTCCAGCCATGTGAAATGACGAAAATGCCCTCGTCGGGGCACTGGAATCACACGCGGTGGCACAGGATTTCGACACTGTTTCGATCTACAGTTGTTCGTTTTGATCCAACGTCCCAGATCCCTCCATCTCGTGATCGGACGGCCCAAAATGCATCAAACACCAGATCCGACGGCCAGGAATCACTAAACTCTGAGGAGGCTGGTGTGCTCCCAGTATGTATCTTACCCTGATACCAAAGGAGAAGTAACCTTTTACGGTCTAGCTAAACGACCGTAAACAAAACGCTTCTTGTGAGGCAACCCATGCAAATAAGGTAGAAGAAAGTAAGTTGTTTTGTTTTTGTTCATTTTAATAAAGAGTGATAAAAGCTATAGTTACACGGTATGTCCAAAAATTACTATGTGCTATGTCTGTATTGAAAACTTTGAAACTTTGATCTTTTGGACATGTTGAAACTAACCTCTTGGGTCCACAAAGAAAATCTGTGAAGAAATTTGCAAATCTAAGCTTCTAGGGTAGAAGACGGCGCACAGTACGAGCCACCACACTCGTATCGGTGGTCGTACCAAAGAAGAGAGGAGAAGACAATGGTTCCAGGAAGTTTGATGGCGCACGGTACGACCGGACTCGCTCATACACACCCGTGAAAATTGTAACAGAAGGTCCAATTTTTAAAGACAGTGCCGCATATTCAATAACGTATACAGAAGGTCTGGATTTTTAAGATGGTGTTTGGTACGAGCGCTCGCCACGTGCGTATAAGGAATAATGTGAATCTGGGGAGTGAAGTCTGTTTTAAACCTTGAACTGGTAGAGCTCGTTGGAATTGAACCTCAACCTTCAAATCCCTGAAATCGGCACTCGTACTCACTGATCCTGGCCTATCTCAACCCCGATCCCACTTAAACCAGTTTGGTGTGCTGGGAAAATAACGATCCCGGCCGGATCACTCGCTGGCTGTCGGCTGCTGCAGAATGGGGGATCTCCAACATACTGGTGGAATCGGACTGTCAAACTCTCCTACGCGCGATACAGGGTTCTGAATATGATCGGGCCCCGGAAGGTGTTCTCTTTAGAGATATTCGTCAGCTTATTCGTCTGAACTTCAGTACCGTTGCCTTCTCATTTGCTCCTCGAGACTGTAATAAAATTGCCCACGCTCTTGCTGCGTTGGGTAGTAATGGCCAACAGCCCCACCGGCTGTGGTTGGAGGCAGTGCCGGATGATGTAAGTGTGCTGCTGGCGAGCGATTTAGCTGCGCCTGGTTGAGTAATGGAACCATAGTGTTCCAATTTCAAAAAAAAAAAAGTTTGGTGTGCTGGGAAAATAACGATCCCGGCCGGATCACTCTCTGCTCTCGCTGGCTGTAGGGTCCACTTGCCATATTCATCTCCCGCCCCATTCTCTTTGTCCGTCTACCCATGAACCACGGCAGCCGTTCGACACTTCGACAAGTTCGGCGGCTCGCATACCTTGTGCAAGGGAACATCGTCCGGCCAGCATCCCACGACATGGGTGGTACGCTTCGCGACGCGTTCGGCCATATACTTCTCCCCGGCAAGGTGCGGCGGAGTGGAACATGTAGCGGATGCAGTCACGGCTTGTCGGTTATCCGCCGGTGCGACGCGTGAGTGGACCGTGGGCAAAGCCCTTCACGCCAATGGAGACTTCATATGTACAGCAGCCAAGCGCCAAAACCAGTTACACATTCTAAACTTGAGATGAACTGAAGAAAGCAGAGAGAAGAACATGCATAGTAATAATTGAGACAAAGTGTTGTTTGTCCCCTAGAAACTCAGATCACCGGCAAATCTATCTCATGAGCTACAAGGCACACTCTCAACAAGTGGTGAACCAGTCTCGGGAAAAAAAATAAACTTGTGGCGAACGAAGTAGAGAAAACAACAAGCAATCCATAGTTCTACGTACTACTCCTAGTTTGCAGTTGAAATCCTCCTATTCTCGCATCAAAAGGAGGTCACACGCGTTGATGTTTGTTATTCTTGCACGCTTATGCAGGGGTCAGACGACTGAGCGGATGAGCCCCATGGGCTCGACCTCCACATAGTGCCTGCCCGCGATGGCCACCACTGTCGTCTCCCGGTCTACAAGCGAGTACACGTCGATGGCGTGCTGCACCATCAGCTCCATGTCCAGGCGGAGCATGCATTATCCTCTCCTCGGTGAGGAGGATGGGGAACCAGCAAGCACAGAGTACAAGTGAACCGGAGTCCTCCGTGCACGCCGCGCTCGCGGATGTCGCACGCGCCACCAGTGGCGCCTCATGCTCGTCACCCTCAGCACTCTGCCCACCCAGCGCGACCCTCTAGCCTCGCCACGCGCTTCTCTCCACACCCAGCAGCATGGCCGTCGGCTCGGAGGTGAGGAGCAGTACGCGCCATGCCAGGCGGAGGCCATGGAGCTGGAGCTGTACCACGTGCACGAGGACAGCATCCGTTGGAATTTGCTAGTGGGCTTTTGGCCCAAAGCCCAACTAAATTTCTGAAATTCTCTTGACCCATTCATGTACACATGTGAATGGAGTGAATGAGGCTAAAGTTTAGTCACACCTCATAAGTTGAGAGAGAGTTGCACCTCTTTATAAGGTGAGCTCTCCTACCACTTGTATGAGCATGAGAAGAGGAGACCTACACGCGCGCTCCTCCTCCTCGCTCGCCTCGCCACGCCACGCCTCGCCTCGTCACGCCGCGCCCCGGGATTGAGCCGAGCCGAGGACAGAGCTATGCACGTTGTGTCTATATTTTTTGCTGCTCGGGAAAAATTAATGAGTCATTAATTAATAATTAACGGACGCGTTAATCACTGAACCGTTTCCGATTCTTTTGGATCGTGACGACTTGGACGTGGGGTTTACTCCCACGACCTACCCGGCCCGCACTATATAGTCAGGCAGACGTCTACCATAGCCACTGCCGCTTCGTATGGTTTCTCACCACCGTTCCAGTCCATTGCGCCACCGATCAAGTCTTCTCCATCCCTCCTTTCGGCGTGCACCGGGAGAAGGGACTGCAGGCCTCCGGAACCCCGCCTCTCGTGATCCTGTACGGGAGAGGGGCGATCAGATTTTTGGGAAGCGCACTCGCGTGACTGCTGGCAGCGACGACTTCGCGAACGACGACTTCGCGAACGACGACTTCTTCCCCGACCTCGGCAACCTCATCCTCGACGACATGGGCGACAACGTCAACGCTGGTGGTGCTGCTCCCGCTGCACCGTATGTGATTCTATCTTTCCTGTTCGAGATCGTGGTAGAATTCATGTTTCTAGTATGTGCCCTAGATGTGATCTGTTCATCTACTATGCTAATTCGCATGATTAGTTCAATCTCTGCTCCTGTAGTCATGATTTATTTTCTGTTAATTCGGATTAAATCTCGTAGTAATTTGCTCATATTTTCAACAATCCAAAAACCTGATTATAGGCAATTTACTCCGAGTGGTTTTGCTGCGCATCTGAAGCCGCCTGCCTTTAAGGGGGCGCAATATAAGAGGTGGCGCACGAGAGCAGTCTACTGGTTTCAGACCATGGGCTGCTATGACGCCACTAAGGGCAAGCCTGAGGGCGATCTTCATCCAGCACAGCTGGAAGCTTTTGAGAAGATCGATACTCTCTTTAAAGGCGCTCTTCTGGGTGTTCTTGATGATTCCATTGTGGATTCGTATATGTCGTTTGACAACGGCAAGGACATGTGGGCAGCGCTCGAGGCCAAGTTTGGTGCCTCGGACGCCGGTAGCGAGTTGTACGTCATGGAGCAATTCTATGATTACAAGATGACTGATGAGCGCTCTGTTGTACAGCAGGCTCATGAGATACAGTCGCTCGCAAAAGAACTTGAGCACTTCAAGTGTGTGTTGCCGGACAAATTTGTTGCCGGAGGCATTATTGTCAAGCTTCCACCTTCGTGGAACAATTTTTCTACTTCCCTGAAACACAAGAGACAGGAGTTTTCCGTTGCGGATCTCATTGGTACTCTTGATGTTGAAGAGAAGGCGAGAGAAAAGGACACACGTGCTCGAGTTGCCGAGGGAGCTTCTAGTGCCCACATGGTACAGAAGAAGAACTTCCAGCCCAATAAGTTCAAAAACAACAAGAACAAAACTCAGGGGAAAGGCAAGTTTGATACAAAGAACAAGCCATCACATTCTACCAACTTCAAGAAGAATTCTCATAAGAAGGGGAAGGGACTTTGCCATGTTTGCGGTGATCCTAATCACTGGGCTCCGAAGTGTCCTAACCGTTTTGAGGAGCGCAAACATGAGAAGGGCGGCAAGTCCGCTAATGTTGTCATCGGTGATACTGATATGAAGGAATCAGGGTACGGTATTTTTCCTACCATCCTTTCAGTATTTCAATCCCCTGATTGGTTAATTGACACCGGTGCCAATGTACATGTTTGTGCTGACGCCTCCATGTTTTCTTCTTACCAGGCCACAGGGACTTCTCCCGTGCTGATGGGGAACGGGTCACATGCCATCGTTCGAGGTGTTGGTACGGTCGATCTGAAGTTTACTTCGGGGAAGACCGTGCGTCTGAAGAACGTTCATGATGTGTCGTCCATCAATAAAAATCTCGTTAGCGGTTCCCGTTTATGTCGAGATGGTTTTAAGTTGGTTTTTGAGTCCAATAAAGTTGTAATTTCCAAGTGTGGACAATTTGTTGGAAAAGGCTATGAGTGCGGAGGCTTGTTCCGCCTATCTTTGTCAGATATTTGCACTAAAGTTATTAATAATGTTTGCCACAATAATGAGTCGGATATTTGGCATTCACGACTTTGTCATATTAACTTTGGTTGCATGACGCGGCTAGCCAATATGAATTTAATTCCGAAAATCTCTACTGTCAAAGGCTCTAAGTGCCAAGTATGTGTGCAAGCTAAACAACCTCGCAAGTCCCATAAGACTGCAGAGGCAAGACACTTGGCGCCACTAGAGCTTATACATTCTGATCTTTGTGAGATGAATGGCGTGTTGACAAAAGGTGGAAAGAGATATTTCATGACGTTGATTGATGACTCCACTAGATATTGTTATGTGTATCTTCTGAAATCAAAAGATGAGGCTTTAACTTTCTTTAAAAACTATAAAGCTGAGGCAGAGAACCAACTTGATCGAAAAATTAAACGGCTTAGGTCCGATCGTGGTGGAGAGTATTTTTCCAATGAATTTGATCTGTTTTGTGCGGAACATGGTATAATCCATGAGAGGACGCCTCCCTACTCACCTCAGTCTAATGGGGTGGCCGAAAGAAAGAACCGAACTCTAACTGATTTGGTTAACGCCATGTTAGACACATTGGGTCTTTCCAAGGAATGGTGGGGGGAGGCGCTAATGACCGCGTGTCATGTCCTAAACCGAGTTCCCACAAAGCATAAGACCATGACTCCATTTGAGGAATGGGAAAGGAAAAGGTTGAAACTCTCTTACCTACGTTCTTGGGGTTGTTTGGCGGAAGTCAATATACCAATTCCCAAGAAGCGCAAGCTTGGACCAAAAACCGTGGATTGTGTTCTTCTGGGCTATGCTTTTCATAGCATTGGCTATAGATTTTTGATAATAAAATCTAAGGTATCCAACACGCATGTTGGTATGATTATGGAGTCTAATGATGCAACTTTCTTTGAGGACATATTTCCTATGAAGGATATGTCAAGTTCATCAAATCAGGAGATACCTATTCCATCTAGTGAGGAACTCACTGTAATTCCTGAACCCACCATTGCGATGGAACACGTTGAGAATCCTGTTGAGGGTGACAATGAAAATCCTGTAAGGAGTAAGAGACAGAGGACTGCAAAGTCCTTTGGTGATGATTTCATTGTGTACCTTGTGGATGACACACCCAGGACTATTTCAGAAGCCTATGCATCTCCTGATGCTGACTACTGGAAGGAAGCTGTTTGTAGCGAGATGGATTCCATCTTAGCTAACGGGACCTGGGAGATCACTGACCGTCCTTATGGGTGCAAACCTGTAGGATGTAAGTGGGTGTTCAAGAAGAAGCTTAGACCTGATGGTACGATTGAAAAGTACAAGGCACGGCTTGTGGCTAAGGGTTATACCCAGAAAGAAGGTGAAGACTTCTTTGATACTTACTCACCCGTGGCTAGACTGACCACAATTCGGGTGCTACTATCACTGGCTGCCTCACATGGTCTTCTCGTTCATCAAATGGACGTTAAGACGGCTTTCCTCAATGGAGAGTTGAAGGAGGAAATTTACATGGATCAGCCAGATGGTTTTGTAGTACCTGGTCAAGAAGAAAAGGTGTGCAAGTTATTAAAGTCTTTATATGGCCTTAAGCAAGCTCCTAAGGAGTGGCATGAGAAGTTCGAAAGAACATTAACTGCTGTCGGCTTTGTAGTAAATGATGGTGACAAGTGTGTGTACTATCGCCATGGTGGGGGCGAAGGAGTTATTCTTTGTCTGTATGTCGACGACATATTGATCTTTGGAACCAAACTTGATTTTATCAAGGAGGTTAAGGATTTCTTATCTCGCTATTTTGAGATGAAGGATCTAGGAGTAGCTGATGTTATCTTAAACATTAGGCTGTTGAGAGATGAGAATGGTGGGATCACACTGCTTCAGTCTCACTATGTGGAAAAGGTTTTGAGTCGTTTTGGGTATAGCGACTACACGCCTTCTCCAACTCCATATGATGCTAGTGTGTTGCTTCAAAAGAATCGACAGATCGCTAGAGATCAACTGAGGTATTCTCAGATTATTGGCTCGCTTATGTATTTGGCGAGTGCCACGAGGCCTGACATCTCTTTTGTTGTGAGCAAGCTGAGTCGGTTTGTGTCAAAACCGGGAGATGATCATTGGCGTGCGCTTGAGAGAGTTATGCGCTACTTGAAGGGCACTGCGAGCTATGGGATTCACTACACCGGGTATCCAAGGGTACTGGAGGGTTATAGTGACTCGAACTGGATATCTGATGCTGATGAGATTAAGGCCACAAGTGGTTATGTTTTTACACTTGGTGGTGGCGCTGTTTCCTGGAAGTCTTGCAAGCAGACCATCTTAACGAGGTCAACTATGGAAGCAGAACTCACAGCATTAGACACTGCCATTGTTGAAGCAGAGTGGCTTCATGAGCTATTGATGGACTTACCTATGGTTGAAAAACCAATACCCCCTATCCTGATGAACTGTGATAATCAAACTGTGATCGTCAAGATAAACAGTTCTAAGGACAATATGAAGTCCTCAAGGCATGTGAAGAGGAGATTAAAATCTATCAGGAAACTGAGGAACTCCGGAGTTATTACGTTGGATTATATCCAAACATCGAAAAACTTGGCAGATCCCTTCACAAAGGGTCTATCACGTAATGTGATAGATAATGCATCGATGGAGATGGGTTTGAGACCCACCGCGTGAGTTGTCCATAGTGGTAACCCACTCTATGTGATCGAAGATCCCGTGAAGTAGAAGTGGGAGACAAGCTGTTGGTCAGCTGAGAGGAGAGTATCCTTATTTTAATTATCCCACTCCGTGAAGATGCAATACTCTCCTGATTTGCATGGCAGGTTGATATCTATCTTAATGTGTTCCAAGTGGCTTATTTGAGTAAGCAGAGATGTTGTCCTGCAGAGCATCTCCTGAGGAACACACCTATATGAATTTGACTGTTAACGTCGCAGTCTATGAGAAGTGGGTGCTCTCTAATAAATTCATGAAAGGCCCTGGAGTACGACGTATACGCTCCACCCGCGGGGAAGCCTTGCGGCAGCACAGTACCGGTCAAGAATTTGTGTGAAACTAGTCTCGCAGAAAACTTGTAGTTCAAGGCATAGTCCACTATTCAAGTTGTGATCTAGTGTAGCATAAATCTCTAAGTGGAAGTTCAACTTCACAGTCTCCACTAAGCACCGGTATATAAACAATGTTTTGGAACCAAATGGTGAAATGTGCCAATGAGACTTTGTGGGGGATTGTTGGAATTTGCTAGTGGGCTTTTGGCCCAAAGCCCAACTAAATTTCTGAAATTCTCTTGGCCCATTCATGCACACATGTGAGTGGAGTGAGTGAGGCTAAAGTTTAGTCCCACCTCATAAGTTGAGAGAGAGTTGCACCTCTTTATAAGGTGAGCTCTCCTACCACTTGTATGAGCATGAAAAGAGGAGACCTACACGCGCGCTCCTCCTCCTCGCTCGCCTCGCCACGCCACGCCTCGTCACGACGCGCCGCGGGTTGCGGGATTGAGCCGAGCCGAGGACGGAGCTATGCACGTTGTGTCTATATTTTTTGCTGCTCGGGGAAAATTAATGAGTCATTAATTAATAATTAACGGATGCGTTAATTACTGAACCGTTTCCGATTCTTTTGGATCGTGACGACTCGGACGTGGGGTTTACTCCCACAACCTACCCGCACCATATAGTCAGGCAGACGTCTACCCTAGCCGATGCCGCTTCGTATGGTTTCTCACCACCGTTCCAGTCCATTGCACCGCCGATCAAGTCTTCTCCATCCCTCCTTTCGGCGTGCACCGGGAGAAGGGACAGCAGGCCTTCGGAACCCCGCCTCTCGTGATCCTGTACGGGAGAGGGGCGATCAGGTTTTTGGGGAGTGCACTCGCGTGACTGCTGGCAGCGACGACTTCGCGAACGACGACTTCTTCCCCGACCTCGGCAACCTCATCCTCGACGACATGGGCGACAACGTCAACCCCGGCGGTGCTGCTCCCGCTGCACCGTATGTGATTCTATCTTTCCTGTTCGAGATCGTGGTAGAATTCATGTTTCTAGTATGTGCCCTAGATGTGATCTGTTCATCTACTATGCTAGTTCGCATGATTAGTTCAATCTCTGCTACTGTAGTCATGATTTATTTTCTGTTAATTCGGATTAAATCTCGTAGTAACTTGCTCATATTTTCAACAGCATCTGCCTCTGTCTCGACCAGGCACCCTTGGCCAGTAGCAGGCATTCACGTACGGCAAGCTGTCCCGGCTTCTGCCTCAACCACGCGTTCACAACTGCATTTTAGAATAGAAAAGAAAGGGAATTGGGGATAGGGATGGATATGACACGTGGGCCAGTGTAGTAAGTGAGAGTAGAGATTGATCCCGGTCGGGATTATGTTCTTCCCAGTGTGCCAAACGGCTCCGAGGTCAAAATAGATTAGGATTCGTGAGTACAGGGTGCCGATTTCAGGGATTTAAAGGTTGGGGTTCAATTACAACGAGCTCTGCCAGTTCAAGGTTTAAAACAGACTTTACTCGAATCTGGGCGTTTGGTGAAATTCGGTATGAGTGTACACGCTTGCACCGTGTCTTTCGACCATATGAGCCCGAGGTAACCCCAAAACAATTCAATCGCTTATTTCTTCTCCTCCAAGACTCTTCAAACTCTCGAACGATCTCTCTCCCTACTTGTTTTTAGTTTGAATCCTTACGCGTGAACGATCAACGATATGTTTCTTCTTCGATCCTTAATATTTTTTACATGAATCCATGCTCTATAGATTTTCATTGCCATGTTTAAGCTCTAGTACGTTCTTGCCAGATTCGCCTCGCCCATGCCCCCTTCCTCCTGCGACTCCACGTCATCCATGGCCATGTCCTGGACCTACTCTTGCGCCCACGGCGTGGAGGGAAGGGGAAATGAGACGGGCTACGGTTGGGGTGCCGTCCGGCTTAAGTAGCCAGATTTTATCCCTTGGGTGGCGCGCCAAAGCGGCTTTCTTACCGAACCATTGTGTTTGTAAGTGTGTTTGTGTGGGTCTGGGCCGCCAGGCCGACGTGACGGACGCGTCTAGACACGGCCGAGCCTCTTCATATCTATCCCATATTTAGGCCGGACATGAGGGTGTGTCGGACACTTCGGTTGTATAGGACCGATTTGAGAGCAACTCCAACGCGCTGACCCAAACGAACGGCGAATTATACGCTTTTTGTCCGTTAGGGTCGGCCGCCCGCTTGGCGTCCATCCTCTTTAAGATTTGGGTCGGCGGTGCGCCCAACAGTCGTGACCCATTTCATGTCTGCACACAAAATTCGAAAAAGGCCCGCGGGCATAGATCATGGCAACGGCCATGTTGTCGCCCGAAGTACATGCCGGCACCATGCCAGTGCTGGCATACAATGCCAACTTTAGAAAAACAACACGTAGTTCAGCGGGCGCACTTGCCAGCACACAAAAAGGGGCGGGAGAGTTCGACCACACCATCGCGGCCGTGGTCATGCCAGCACACTTGCCGGCATATAAAAAAGGATAGCGCTCGCCGCCATAGATCACTCATCGTCAAATTTGAGCATGTCTGCCTGCATCTTCTCGAACCACTGCCTCTTACTTGGCGACACGATGTTGAGATGCACCTTCATGATCTCCACTCCCGTCATCACCCTCGCGAGAGCCACTTCTGTCGCATTGGTCTTGGCGTTGGCGGCCTCAATCTCTAGCATCTTGGCTTGCTTCTCCGCCGCCATCTCAAACATCTTTACTTGCTTCTCCGCCTTCATGTCAATCCTCCTTCTTTGGATCACCATCTGAGGATACGCAGATGAGCCGGTGCTGGCCGCGGCCACGGCGGCATTGACGAGGCCGTGCTGGCCAGGGTTTAACCCAAGGTACATCAATGCCTCCCTCGTTGTCGCCGCGGCGCGGGCATTGGTGGCCTCCTGCTGCTCGGCGGCGGCGATGGCGACCGCCGCGATGGCATCCTCCCTCACGTCCACCACGTGCCTCCAACCCTTTATCTTCGCTGACTCCCTTACCCGCTCGTCGGCCGTCTGCTTCTTCTTCGGCTTGGGCGCGGCGGCGGTCTTGCGGGGGGCGCGAGGCTTGCCTTTGCCGGAGGGGGCGGACGTGATGCCGAACGAGGCGAGGGAGGCAAGGCCGGCAGCAGCATCGAGATCGGAGTCCATGGCGAGCGGCGGGAGCGTGCGGGGGCGGGAGGGTTTTGGGGAAAATGGAGGGAAATGATGGAGGCTGCCACCGACTAGCGGGCCAGGGGGAGGAGTAGGCGGGCGCACGCGTGTCCTTCTCGTGTCTGCGCCGACGTAAATCCGGCTCAAAATGGCCGGGAATGGGTCGGCGGGCGGACGAAAAACGGACACGCGTCCGTTTGGGTCGGCGCGTTGGGCCGACTTTTCTGTCCGCGCCGACCCAAACATACGCGCGTGGACGAAATGGGTTGCCGCGTTGGAGTTGCTCTGAATAGCCCGACTGGGCCGTGTTCTTGTGATCGCTTTCCTGGACCGTCTGTCCTGACGTACGACGGGTTTGATGAGCCCAGGTACATCCCACCTTTGGTAGCCACGTCCATACGTCGACCTCACCGGCTATGACGACGAGTAGGACGGCGGCGGCCTCACCGTGGACGTGTGGAAGTTTTAATGCTTATATTTATATTTTTATATTATTAACAATGTGTATTTGGGATTTTTTTGCGGCAAAATTCATGTTCCAATACACGGACAGTTTGGTATGCGGCCAACCGGTTGGGCGCACCCATAGCCACATAAGGCGAACTCCACCGCACGACCCCAAACTGACGTCCGTTTTGCCTGGAAATCGTCCATTTGGGGTGGGAATGGGGTGACCGATGTCCGTGTTGGACCGGCCTAGCGTCGAGGAGCCCAGCGCGGCAGCCCCATCCCAAAAATGCATTCGGCTTTGTCCGGCCCAGGCATTTCATCAAACACTACACGAGCACAGGAGCCAGGTTCGCGCGCTGCCGTCCACCGAGCCCCGTCACCGGCTCCTGGGGCTCCAGCAGCCACGAACGGCGACGACGACAGCCTGTTGAAGGAAATATGCCCTAGAGGCAATAATAAAGTTATTATTTATTTCCTTATATCATGATAAATGTTTATTATTCATGCTGGAATTGTATTAACTGGAAACATGATACATGTGTGAATACATAGAAAACATATTGTCACTAGTATGCCTCTACTAGACTAGCTTGTTGATCAAATATGGTTATGTTTCCTAACCATAGACATGAGTTGTCATTTCATTAACAGGATCACATCATTAGAAGAATGATGTGATTGACATGACCCATTCCGTTAGCTTAGCACTTGATCGTTTAGTATGTTGCTATTGCTTTCTTCATGACTTATACATGTTCCTATGACTATGAGATTATGCAACTCCCGTTTACCGGAGGAACACTTTGTGTGCTACCAAACGTCACAATATAACTGGGTGATTATAAAGGAGCTCTACAGGTGTCTCCAAAGGTACATGTTGAGTTGGCGTATTTCGATATTAGGGTTTGTCACTCCGATTGTCAGAGAGGTATCTCTGGGCCCTCTCGGTAATGCACATCACTATAAGCCTTGCAAGCAATGTGACTAATGAGTTAGTTGCGAAATGATGCATTACGTAACGAGTAAATAGACTGACCGGTAACGAGATTGAACTAGGTATTGAGATACCGACGATCGAATCTCGGGCAAATAACATACCGATGACAAAGGGAACAACGTATGTTGTTATGCGGTGTGACCGATAAAGATCTTCGTAGAATATGTAGGATCCAATATGAGCATTCAGGTTCCGCTATTGGTTATTGACCAGAAACGTGTTTCGGTCATGTCTACATAGTTCTCGAACCCGTAGGGTCCGCACGCTTAAGGTTTCGATGACAATTTTATTATGAGTTTTGATGTACCGAAGGAGTTCGGAGTCCCGGATGAGACCGGTGACATGATGAGGAGTCTTGAAATGGTCGAGACATAAAGATCAATATATTGGACGACTATATTCGGACTTCGGAAAGGTTCCGAGTGATTCGGGTATTTTTCGGAGTACCGGAGAGTTACGGGAATTCGCCGGGAGAAGTATTGGGCCTTATTGGGCCATACGGGAAAGAGAGAGGGGCTGCCTAGGGCAGGCAGCGCGCCCCCCAAGGCCTAGTCCGAATTGGACTAGGGGGAGGGGCTGCGCCCCCTCTTTCCTTCCCTTCTCCCTTCCCCTTCCTTCTCTCCTACTCCTACTAGGAAAGGAGGAGTCCTACTCCCGGTGGGAGTAGGACTCCCCCCTTGGCGCGCCCTCCTCCTAGACCGGCCGCCTCCCCCCTAGCTCCTTTATATAGGGGGGCAGGGGGCACCCCAAAGACACAAGTTGATCTTCGTGATCATTCCTTAGCCGTGTGCGGTGCCCCCCTCCACCATATTCCACCTCGGTCATATCGTAGCGGTGCTTAGGCGAAGCCCTGCGTCGGTAGAACATCATCACCGTCACCATGCCATCGTGCTGATGGATTTCTTCCCTGACACCCTGCTAGATCAGAGTCCGGGGATCGTCATCGAGCTGAACGTGTGCTGAACTCAGAGGTGTCGTACGTTTGGTACTTGGATCGGTCGGATCGTGAAGACGTACGACTACATCAACCGCATTGTTCTAACGCTTCCGCTTTCGGTCTACGAGGGTACGTGGACAACACTCTCCCCTCTCGTTGCTATGCATCACCATGATCTTGCGTGTGCGTAGGAATTTTTTTGAAATTACTACGTTCCCCAACAGTGGCATCCGAGCCTGGTTTATGCGTAGATGTTATATGCACGAGTAGAACACAAGTGAGTTGTGGGCGATACCAGTCATACTGCTTACCAGCATGTCATACTTTGCTTTGGTGGTATTGTTGGATGAAGCGGCCCGGACCGACATTACGCGTAGGCTTACGCGAGACTGGTTCTACTGACGTGCTTTGCACATAGGTGGCTAGCGGGTGTCAGTTTCTCCAACATTAGTTGAACCGAGTGTGGCTACGCCCGGTCCTTGAGAAAGGTTAAAACAGCACTAACTTGACGAACTATCATTGTGATTTTGATGCATAGGTAAGAACGGTTCTTGCTCAGCTCGTAGCAGCCACGTAAAATTTGCAACAACAAAGTAGCGGACGTCTAACTTGTTTTTGCAGGGCATGTTGTGATGTGATATGGTCAAGACGTGATGCTATATTTTATTGTATGAGATGATCATATTTTGTAACCAAAGTTATCGGCAACTGGCAGGAGCCATATGGTTGTCGCTTTATTGTATGAAATGCAAACGCCATGTAATTGCTTTACTTTATCACTAAGCGGTAGCGATAGTCGTAGAAGCAATAGATGGCGTAACGACAACGATGCTACGATGGAGATTAAGGTGTCGCGCCGGTGACGATGGTGATCACGACGGTGCTTCGGAGATGGAGATCACAAGCACAAGATGACGATGGCCATATCATATCACTTATATTGATTGCATGTGATGTTTATCCTTTATGCATCTTATCTTGCTTTGATTGACGGTAGCATTTTAAGATGATCTCTCACTAAAAATTATCAAGAAGTGTTCTCCCTGAGTATGCACCGTTGCAAAAGTTCTTCGTTCTGAGACACCACGTGATGATCGGGTGTGATAGGCTCTACGTTCAAATACAACGGGTGCAAAACAGTTGCACACGCGGAATATTCAGGTTAAATTTGACGAGCCTAGCATATACAGATATGGCCTCAAAACACTGGAGACCGAAAGGTCGAGCGTGAATCATATAGTAGATATGATCAACATAGTCATGTTCACCATTGAAAACTACTCCATTTCACGTGATGATCGGAAATGGTTTAGTTGATTTGGATCACGTGATCACTTAGATGATTAGAGGGATGTCTATCTAAGTGGGAGTTCTTAAGTAATATGATTAATTAAACTTTAATTTATCATGAACTTAGTCCTGGTAGTATTTTGCAAATTATGTTGTAGATCAATAGCTCGCGTTGTTGCTTTCATATGTTTATTTTGATATGTTCCTAGAGAAAAACTGGGTTGAAAAATCTTAGTAGCAATGATGCAGATTGGATCCGTGATCTGAGGTTTATCCTCATTGCTGCACAGAAGAATTATGTCCTTGATGCACCGCTAGGTGACAGACCTATTGCAGAAGCAAATGCAGATGTTATGAACGTTTGGCTAGCTCAATATGATGACTACTTGATAGTTTAGTGCACCATGCTTAACGGCTTATAATCGTGACTTCAAAGACGTTTTGAACGTCATGGACCATATGAGATGTTCCAGGAGTTGAAGTTAATATTTCAAGAAAATACCCGAGTTGAGAGATATGAAATCTCCAACAAGTTCTATAGCTAAAAGATGGAGGAGAATTGCTCAACTAGTGAGTATGTGCTCAGATTGTTTGGGTACTACAATCGCTTGAATCAAGTGGGAGTTAATCTTCCAGATAAGATAGTGATTGACAGAGTTCTCTAGTCATCATCACCACTAGAACTTCCTGATGAACTATAGTATGCAAGGGATGACAAAAACGATTCCTGAGCTCTTCGTGATGTTGAAATCGACGAAGGTAGAAATCAAGAAAGAGCATCAAGTGTTGATGATTGACAAGACCACTAGTTTCAAGAAAAGGGCAAAGGGAAAGAAAGGGAACTTCCAGTAGAATGGCAAGCAAGTTGTCACTCCCGCGAAGAAGCCCAAAGCTGGACCAAAGCCTGAAACTGAGTGCTTCTACTACAAAGGAAATGGTCACTGGAAGTGGAAATGCCCTGAATATTTGGTAGATAAGAAGGATGGCAAAGTGAACAAGGGTATATTTGATATACAGGTTATTGATGTGTACCTTACTAGTGTTTACAGTAACCCCTGGGTATTTGATACTTGTTCGGTTGCTAAGATTAGTAACTCGAAACAGGAGTTACAGAATAAACATAGACTAGTTGAGGGTGAAGTGACGATGTGTGTGTTGGAAGTGGTTCCAAGATTGATATGATCATCATCGCACACTCCCTATATTTTCGAGATTAGTGTTAAACCTAAATAAATGTTATTTGGCGTTTGTGTTGAGCATGAATATGATTTGATCATGTTTATTGCAATACGGTTATTCATTTAAGTTAGAGAATAATTGTTGTTCTGTTTACAAGAATAAAACCTTCGATGGTCATACACCCAATGAAAATAGTTTGTTGGATCTCGATCATAGTGATACACATATCATAATATTGATGCCAAAAGATGCAAAGTTAATAATGATAGTGCAATTTATTTGTGGCACTGCCGTTTGGGTCATATCGGTGTAAAGCGCATGAAGAAACTCCATAAAGATGGATTTTCGGAATCACTTGGTTATGAATCATTTGATGCTTGCGAACCGTGCCTTTTGGGCAAGATGACTAAAACTCCATTCTCCGGAACAATGGAACAAGCTACTGACTTATTGGAAATAATACATACCGATGTATGCGATCCAATGAGTGTTGATGCTCGTGGCAAGTATTGTTATTTTCTGACCTTCACAAGATGATTTGAGCAGATATGGGTATATCTACTTGATGAAACATAAGTCTGAAACATTTGAAAAGTTCAAAGAATTTCAGAAGTGAAATGAAGAATCATTGTAACAAGAAATAAAGTTTCTACAATATGATCGTAGAGGAGAATATTTGAGTTACGAGTTTGGCATTCATGTAAAAACAATGTGGAATAGTTTCACAGCTCACGCCACATGGAACACCACAGCTTAATGGTGTGTCCGAACGTTGTAACCACACTTTATTGGATATGTTGCGATCTATGATGTATCTTACCGATTTACCACTATCGTTTTGGGATTATGCATTAGAGAGAGTTGCATTCACTTTAAATAGGGCACCATCAAAATCCATTGAGACGACACCGTATGAACTATGGTTTATCAATAAACCTAAGCTGTCATTTCTTAAAGTTTGGAGTTGCAATGCTTATGTGAAAAAGTTTCAACCTGATAAGCTCGAATCCAAATCGGAGAAGTGCGTCTTCATAGAATACCCAAAGGAAACTGTTGGGTACACCTTCTACCACAGATCCAAAGGCAAGATATTCGTTGCTAAGATGGATCCTTTCTAGAGAAGGAGTGTCTCTCAAAAGAAGTGAGTGGGAGGAAAGTAGAGCTTGATAAGGTAATTGTACCTTCTCCCGAATTGGAAAGTAGTTCATCACATAAGTTAGTTCCAGTGATTCCTACACCAGTTAGTGAGGAAGCTAATGATGATGATCATGAAACTTCAGATCAAGTTACTACAAAACCTCATAGGTCTTCCAAAGTACAGTCCGCACCAGAGTGGTACGGTAATCCTGTTCTGGAAGTCATGTTACTAGACCATGATGAACCTATGAACTATGACGAAGCGATGATGAGCCCAGATTCCACGAAATGGCTTGAGGCCATGAAATCTGAGATGGGATCCATGTATGAGAACAAAGTATGGACTTTGGTTGACTTGCCCGATGATCGGTGAGTCATTAAGAATAAATGGATCTTCAAGAGGAAGATGGACGCTGATAGTAGTGTTACTATCTACAAAGCTCGACTTGTCGCAAAAAGGTTTTCGACAAGTTCAAGGTGTTGACTACAATGAGATTTTCTCAACTGTAGCGATGCTTAAGTCTGCCCGAATTATATTAGCAATTGCCACATTTTATGAAATCTGGCAAACGGATGTCAAAACTGCATTCCTTAAAGGTTTTCTTAAGGAAGAGTTGTATATGATGCAACCAGAAATTTTTATCAATCCTAAAGGTGCTAACAAAATGTGCAAGCTCCAGCGATCCATCTATGGACTGGTGCAAGCATCTCAGAGTTGGAATATACGCTTTGATAAGTTGATCAAAGCATATAGTTTTATAAAGACTTTCGGTGAAGCCCGTATTTACAATAAAGGGAGTGGGAGCACTACCGCCTTTCTGATAAATACATGTGACTAACATATTGTTGATCAGAAATGATGTAGAATTTTTCTAGAAAGCATACAGTGTTGGGGAACGTTGCAGAAAACAAAAATTTTCCTACTCGTTTCACCAAGATCATCTAGGAGTTCATCTAGCAACGAGTGATTAGATGCATCTACATACCTTTGTAGATCGCGAGTGGAAGCGTTCAAAAGAACGGTGATGATGTAGTCGTACTCGACGTGATCCAAATCACCGATGACCAGCGCCGAACGGACGGCACCTCCGCGTTCAACACACGTACGGAACAGCCACGTCTCCTCCTTCTTGATCCAGCAAGGGAGGGAGGAGAGGTTGAGGGAGATGGCACCACCAGCAGCACGACGGCGTGGTGTTGATGGAGCTGCAGTACTCCGGCAGAGCTTCGCTAAGCACTATGGAGGTGGAGGAGGTGTTGGGGAGGGAGAAGGAGGCAACCAAAGGCCAGGGCGTTCAGGTATGAAGTCCCTCCTCTCCCCCACTATATATAGGAGGGCCAAGGGGGGGTGGCCGGCCCTAGGAGATCCAATCTCCTAGGGGGTGCGGCGGCCAAGGGGGGTTTCCCTCCCCCCCCAAGGCACCTAGGAGGTGCCTTCCCCTCCTAGGACTCTTCCCCCTTCAAACCCTAGGCACATGGGCCTATGTGGGGCTGGTGCCCTTGGCCCATTAGGCCAAGGCGCACCCCCTACAGCCCATGTGGCCTCCCCAGGACAGGTGGACCCACCCGGTGGACCCCCGGGACCCTTCCGGTGGTCCCGGTACAATACCGATAACCCCGAAACTTGTCCCGATGCCCGAAACAGGACTTCCCATATATAAATCTTTACCTCCGGACCATTCCGGAACTCCTCGTGACATCCGGGATCTCATCCGGGACTCCGAACAACATTCGGGTTACTGCATATACATATCCCTACAACCCTAGCGTAACTGAACCTTAAGTGTGTAGACCCTACGGGTTCGGGAGACAAGCAGACATGACCGAGACGACTCTCCGGTCAATAACCAACAGCGGGATCTGGATACCCATGTTGGCTCCCACATGCTCCACGATGATCTCATCGGATGAACCACGATGTCGAGGATTCTATCAACCCCGTACGCTATTCCCTTTGTCAATCGATATGTTACTTGCCCGAGATTCGATCGTCGGTATCCCAATACCTCGTTCAATCTCGTTACCGGCAAGTCACTTTACTCGTACCGTAATGCATGATCCCGTGACCAGACACTTGGTCACTCTGAGCTCATTATGATGATGCATTACCGAGTGGGCCCAGTGATACCTCTCCGTCATACGGAGTGACAAATCCCAGTCTTGATCCATGTCACCCAACAGACACTTTCGGAGATACCCGTAGTCTGCCTTTATAGTCACCCAGTTACGTTGTGACGTTTGGCATACCCAAAGCACTCCTACGGTATCCGGGAGTTACACGATCTCATGGTCTAAGGAAAAGATACTTGACATTGGAAAACTCTAGCAAACGAACTATACGATCTTGTGCTATGTTTAGGATTGGGTCTTGTCCATCACATCATTCTCCTAATGATGTGATCTCGTTATCAATGACATCCAGTGTCCATAGTCAGGAAACCATGACTATCTGTTGATCAACGAGCTAGTCAACTAGAGGCTCACTAGGGACATGTTGATGTCTGTTATTCACACATGTATTACGATTTCCGGATAACACAATTATAGCATGAATAAATACAATTATCATGAACAAGGAAATATAATAATAATGCTTTTATTATTGCCTCTAGGGCATATTTCCAACAGTCTCCCACTTGCACTAGAGTCAATAATCTAGTTACATTGTGATGAATCGAACACCCATGGAATTCTGGTGTTGATCATGTTTTGCTCTAGGGAGAGGTTTAGTCAACGGATCTGCTACATTCAGGTCCGTATGTACTTTACAAATCTCTATGTCTCCATCTTGAACATTTTCACGAATGGAGTTGAAGCGACGCTTGATGTGCCTTGTCTTCTTGTGAAACCTGGGCTCCTTGGCAAGTGCAATAGCTCCAGTGTTTCACAGAAGAGCTTGATCGGCCCCGACGCATTGGGTATGACTCCTAGGTCGGTGATGAACTCCTTCATCCATATTGCTTCATGTGCTGCCTCCGAGGCTGCCATGTACTCCGCTTCACATGTAGATCCCACCACGACGCTTTGCTTGCAATTGCACCAGCTTACTGCCATACCATTCAAAATATACACGTATCCGGTTTGTGACTTAGAGTCATCCAGATCTGTGTCGAAGCTAGCGTCGACGTAACCCTTTACGACGAGCTCTTCGTCACCTCCATAAACGGGAAACATTTCCTTAGTCCTTTTCAGGTACTTCAGGATATTCTTGACCGCTGTCCAGTGTTCCTTGCCGGGATTACTTTGGTACCTTCCTACCAAACTTACGGCAAGGTTTACATCAGGTCTGGTACACAGCATGGCATAAATAATAGAACCTATGGCTGAGGCATAGGGGATGACGCTCATCTCTTCTATATCTTCTGCCGTGGTCGGACATTGAGCTGAGCTCAATTTCATACCTTGCAACACAGGCAAGAACCCCTTCTTGGATTGATCCATATTGAACTTCTTCAATATCTTATCAAGGTATGTGCTTTGTGAAAGACCTATGAGGCGTCTCGATCTATCTCTATAGATTTTGATGCCTAATATATAAGCAGCTTCTCCAAGGTCCTTCATTGAAAAACTTTTATTCAAGTAGGCCTTGATGCTGTCCAAGAGTTCTATATCATTTCCCATCAAAAATATGTCATCTACATATAATATGAGAAATGCTACAGAGCTCCCACTCACTTTCTTGTAAACGCAGGCTTCTCCATAAGTCTGTGTAAACCCAAACGCTTTGATCATCTCATCAAAGCGAATGTTCCAACTCCGAGATGCTTGCACCAGCCCATAAATCGAGCGTTGGAGCTTGCACACTTTGTCAGCATTCTTAGGATCGACAAAACCTTCCGGCTGCATCATATACAATTCTTCCTTAAGGAAACCATTAAGGAATGTCGTTTTGACGTCCATTTGCCATATTTCGTAATCATAGAATGCGGCAATTGCTAACATGATTCGGACGGACTTCAGCTTCGCTACCGGTGAGAAAGTCTCATCGTAGTCAACCCCTTGAACTTGTCGATAACCCTTAGCGACAAGCCGAGCTTTATAGATGGTCACATTACCATCCGCGTCTGTCTTCCTCTTAAAGATCCATTTATTTTCTATGGCTCGCCGCTCAACGGGCAAGTCAGTCAAAGTCCATACTTTGTTTTCATACATGGATCCTATCTCGGATTTCATGGCTTCCAGCCATTTGTCGGAATCCAGGCCCGCCATCGCTTCTTCATAGTTCGAAGGTTCACCGTTGTCTAACAGCATGATTTCCAAGACAGGGTTGCCGTACCACTCTGGTGCGGAACGTGTCCTTGTGGACCTTCGAATTTCAGTAGGGGCTTGATCAGAAGTATCTTGATCATTTTTATTAACTTCCTCTCTAGTCGGTGCAGGCACCTCAGGAACATTTTCTTGAGTTGCGCCATTTTCCGGTTCAAGAGGTAATACTTCATCAAGCTCTACTTTCCTCCCACTTACTTCTTTCGAGAGAAACTCTTTCTCCAGAAAGGACCCATTCTTGGCAACAAAGATCTTGCCTTCGGATCTGAGGTAGAAGGTGTACCCAATAGTTTCTTTTGGGTATCCTATGAAGACGCATTTTTCCGACTTGGGTTCGAGCTTTTCAGGTTGAAGTTTCTTGACATAAGCATCGCATCCCCAAACTTTTAGAAACGACAGCTTAGGTTTCTTCCCAAACCATAATTCATACGGTGTCGTCTCAACGGATTTCGACGGAGCCCTATTTAAAGTGAATGCGGCAGTCTCTAAAGCATAGCCCCAAAAAGAAAGCGGTAAATCGGTAAGAGACATCATAGATCGCACCATATCTAATAGAGTGCGATTACGAAGTTCGGACACACCATTACGCTGAGGTGTTCCAGGCGGCGTGAGTTGTGAAACTATTCCACATTTTCTTAAGTGTGCCCCAAACTCGTGACTCAAGTATTCTCCTCCACGATCTGATCGTAGAAACTTGATTTTCCTGTCACGTTGATTTTCAACCTCACTCTGAAATTCCTTGAACTTTTCAAAGGTTTCAGACTTGTGTTTCATTAAGTAGATATACCCATACCTACTTAAATCATCAGTGAGGGCCAGAACATAACGATAGCCACCGCGAGCCTCAACACTCATTGGACCGCACACATCAGTATGTATGATTTCCAATAAGTCGGTTGCTCGCTCCATTGTTCCTGAGAACGGAGTCTTGGTCATTTTACCCATAAGGCATGGTTCGCACGTGTCAAATGATTCATAATCAAGAGACTCTAAAAGTCCATCAGCATGGAGCTTCTTCATACGTTTGACACCTATGTGACCAAGGCGGCAGTGCCATAAGTATGTGGGACTATCATTATCAACCTTACTTCTTTTGGTACTCACATTATGAACATGTGTAGCATCACGTTCGAGATTCATAAAGAATAAACCATTCACCATAGGAGCATGACCATAAAACATATCTCTCATAAAAATGGAACAACCATTATTCTCAGATTTAAAAGAGTAGCCATCTCGAATTAAACGAGATCCCGATACAATGTTCATGCTCAAAGCTGGCACTAAATAACAATTATTAAGGTTTAAAACTAATCCTGAAGGGAGATGCAGAGGTAGCGTGCCGACGGCGATCACATTGACCTTGGAACCATTCCCGACGCGCATCGTCACCTCGTCCTTTGCCAGTTTCCGCTTATTCCGCAGCCCCTGCTTTGAGTTACAAATGTGAGCAACTGCACCGGTATCAAATACCCAGGAGCCACTACGGGCACTAGTAAGGTACACATCAATTACATGTATATCACATATACCTTTCGTTTTGCCGGCCTTCTTATCCGCTAAGTACTTAGGGCAGTTCCGCTTCCAGTGACCGCTTCCCTTGCAATAAAAGCACTCAGTCTCAGGCTTGGGTCCATTCTTTGGCTTCTTCCCGGCAGCTTGCTTGCCGGACGCGGCAACCTCCTTGCCGTCCTTCTTGAAGTTCTTTTTACCCTTGCCTTTCTTGAACTTAGTGGTTTTATTGACCATCAACACTTGATGTTCCTTCCTGACTTCTACCTCTGCTGATTTCAGCATAGCAAATACTTCAGGAATGGTCTTTTCCATCCCCTGCATATTGAAGTTCATCACAAAGCTCTTGTATCTTGGTGGAAGCGACTGGAGGATTCTGTCAATGACCGCATCATCCGGGAGATTAACTCCCAGCTGAGTCAAGCGGTTATGCAACCCAGACATAGTGAGTATGTGCTCACTGACAGAACTGTTTTCCTCCATCTTACAGCTGAAGAATTTGTCGGAGACTTCATATCTCTCGACCCGGGCATGAGCTTGGAAAACCATTTTCAGCTCTTCGAACATCTCATATGCTACATGTCTCTCAAAACGCTTTTGGAGCCCCGGCTCTAGGCTGTAAAGCATGCCGCACTGAACGAGGGAGTAGTCATCGAAACGTGCCTGCCAAGCGTTCATAACATCTTGTTCTGCAGGGAGAACGGGTGCGTCACCAAGCGGTGCTTGTAGGACATAATCTTTCTTGGCAGCTATGAGGATGATCCTCAGGTTCCGGACCCAGTCCGTATAGTTGCTGCCATCGTCTTTCAGCTTAGTTTTCTCTAGGAACGCGTTGAAGTTGAGGACTACGTTGGCCATTTGATCTACAAGACATATTGCAAAGATTTTAGACTAAGTTCATGATAATTAAGTTCAACTAATCAAATTATTAGTGAACTCCCACTTAGATTAGACATCCCTCTAGTCATCTAAGTATTACATGATCCGAGTTAAACTAGACCGTGTCCGATCATCACGTGAGACGGACTAGTCAACATCGGTGAACATCTTCATGTTGATCGTATCTTCTATACGACTCATGCTCGACCTTTCGGTCTTCCGTGTTCCGAGGCCATGTCTGTACATGCTAGGCTCGTCAAGTCAACCTAAGTGTTTGCATGTGTAAATCTGTCTTACACCCGTTGTATGTGAACGTCTGAATAAAACACCCGATCATCACGTGGTGTTTTGAAACAGCAAACTGTCGCAACGGTGCACAGTTAGGGGGAACACTTCTTGAAATTAGTATGAGGGATCACCTTATTTACTACCATCGTTCTAAGTAAACAAGATGCAAAACATGATAAACATCACATGCAATCAAATAATAAACGTGACATGATATGGCCAATATCACATAGCTCCTTTGATCTCCATCTTGGGGCTCCATGATCATCTTGTCACCGGCTTGACACCATGATCTCCATCATCATGATCTCCATCATCGTGTCTCCATGAAGTTGCTCGCCAACTATTACTTCTACTACTATGGCTAACGCGTTTAGCAATAAAGTAAAGTAATTTACATGGCGTTTCTTGATGACACGCAGGTCATATAAAAGAATAAAGACAACTCCTATGGCTCCTGCCGGTTGTCATACTCATCGACATGCAAGTCGTGATTCCTATTACAATAGCATGAACATCTCATACATCACATATAGATCATTCATCATTCATCACAACTTTGGCCATATCATATCACAAACCACTTGCTGCAAAAACAAGTTAGACGTCCTCTAATTGTTGTTGCAAGTTTTACGTGGCTGAATTAGGGTTCTAGCAAGAACGTTTTCTTACCTACGTTAAAGCCACAACGTGATTTGTCAACTTCTATTTACCCTTCATAAGGACCCTGTTCATCGATTCCGCTCCAACTAAAGTAGGAGAGACAGACACCCGCCAGCCACCTTATGCAACTAGTGCATGTTAGTCGGTGGAACCGGTCTCACGTAAGCGTACGTGTAAGGTTGGTCCGGGCCGCTTCATCCCACAATAACGCTGAAGCAAGAAAGGACTAGTAACGGCAAGAAAGTTGACAAATCTACGCCCACAACAAATTGTGTTCTACTCGCGCAAGAAGAACTACGCATAGACCTAGCTCATGATGCCACTGTTCGGGAACGTTGCAGAAAACAAAAATTTTCCTACTCGTTTCACCAAGATCATCTAGGAGTTCATCTAGCAACGAGTGATTAGATGCATCTACATACCTTTGTAGATCGCGAGCAGAAGCGTTCAAAAGAACGGTGATGATGTAGTCGTACTCGACGTGATCCAAATCACCGATGACCAGCGCCGAACGGACGGCACCTCCGCGTTCAACACACGTACGGAACAGCCACGTCTCCTCCTTCTTGATCCAGCAAGGGAGGGAGGAGAGGTTGAGGGAGATGGCACCAGCAGCAGCACGACGGCGTGGTGTTGATGGAGCTGCAGTACTCCGGCAGAGCTTCGCTAAGCACTATGGAGGTGGAGGAGGTGTTGGGGAGGGAGAAGGAGGCAACCAAAGGCTAGGGCGTTCAGGTATGAAGTCCCTCCTCTCCCCCACTATATATAGGAGGGCCAAGGGGGGGTGGCCGGCCCTAGGAGATCCAATCTCCTAGGGGCTGCGGCGGCCAAGGGGGGTTTCCCTCCCCCCCCCAAGGCACCTAGGAGGTGCCTTCCCCTCCTAGGACTCTTCCCCCTTCAAACCCTAGGCGCATGGGCCTATGTGGGGCTGGTGCCCTTGGCCCATTAGGCCAAGGCGCACCCCCTACAGCCCATGTGCCCCCCCCGGGACAGGTGGACCCACCCGGTGGACCCCCGGGACCCTTCCGGTGGTCCCGGTACAATACCGATAACCCCGAAACTTGTCCCGATGCCCGAAACAGGACTTCCCATATA
The DNA here is from genome assembly GCF_018294505.1 of Triticum aestivum. Classification (NCBI taxonomy): domain Eukaryota; kingdom Viridiplantae; phylum Streptophyta; class Magnoliopsida; order Poales; family Poaceae; genus Triticum; species Triticum aestivum. The sequence goes on along the minus strand of NC_057798.1, from coordinate 690,211,180 downwards.
TAAATCTTTACCTCCGGACCATTCCGGAACTCCTCGTGATGTCCGGGATCTCATCCGGGACTCCGAACAACATTCGGGTTACTGCATATACATATCCATACAACCCTAGCGTAACTGAACCTTAAGTGTGTAGACCCTACGGGTTCGGGAGACAAGCAGACATGACCGAGACGACTCTCCGGTCAATAACCAATAGCGGGATCTGGATACCCATGTTGGCTCCCACATGCTCCACGATGATCTCATCGGATGAACCACGATGTCGAGGATTCTATCAACCCCGTACGCTATTCCCTTTGTCAATCGATATGTTACTTGCCCGAGATTTGATCGTCGGTATCCCAATACCTCGTTCAATCTCGTTACCGGCAAGTCACTTTACTCGTACCGTAATGCATGATCCCGTGACCAGACACTTGGTCACTCTGAGCTCATTATGATGATGCATTACCGAGTGGGCCCAGTGATACCTCTCCGTCATACGGAGTGACAAATCCCAGTCTTGATCCATGTCACCCAACAGACACTTTCGGAGATACCCGTAGTCTGCCTTTATAGTCACCCAGTTACGTTGTGACGTTTGGCATACCCAAAGCACTCCTACGGTATCCGGGAGTTACACGATCTCATGGTCTAAGGAAAAGATACTTGACATTGGAAAACTCTAGCAAACGAACTATACGATCTTGTGCTATGTTTAGGATTGGGTCTTGTCCATCACATCATTCTCCTAATGATGTGATCTCGTTATCAATGACATCCAGTGTCCATAGTCAGGAAACCATGACTATCTGTTGATCAACGAGCTAGTCAACTAGAGGCTCACTAGGGACATGTTGATGTCTGTTATTCACACATGTATTACGATTTCCGGATAACACAATTATAGCATGAATAAAGACAATTATCATGAACAAGGAAATATAATAATAATGCTTTTATTATTGCCTCTAGGGCATATTTCCAACATAAAGGAGTATTTGAAAGGAGTTCTTTAAAATAAAGACCTCAGTAAAGCTACTTACATATTGAGCATCAAGATCTATTGAGATAGATCAAGACGCTTGATAAGTTTTTCAATAAGTACATACCTTGTCAAGATTTTGAAATAGTTCAAAATGGAACAGTCAAAGAAAGAGTTCTTGCCTGTGTTGCAAAGGTGTGAAATTGAGTAAGACTCAAATCCCGACCACGGCAGAAAATAGAAAAGAGAATGAAAGTCATTCCCTATGCCTCAGTCATAGGTTCTATAAAGTATGCTATGCTATGCACCGGACCTATTGAATACCTTGCTCTGAATTTGGCAAGGGAGTACAATAGTGATCTAGGAGTAGATCACTGGACATTGGTCAAGAATATCCTTAGTAAGGACTAAGGAAATATTTCTCGATTATGGAGGTGATAAAAGAGCCCGTCGTAAAGAGTTACATCAGTGCAAGCTTTTACACCGATCCAGATGACTCTAAGTCTCAATCTGGATATATATTGAAAGTGGGAGCAATTAGCTAGAGTAACTCCGTACAGAGCATTGTATACATAGAATATTTGCAAAATACATACGGCTCTGAATGTGACAGACCCGTTGACTAAGCTTCTCTCACGAGCAAAACATGATCACACCTTAGTACTCTTTGAGTGTTAATCACATAAGCGATGTGAACTAGATTATTGACTCTAGTAAACCCTTTGAGTGTTGGTCACATGACGATGTGAACTATGGGTGTTAATCATATATAGATATGAATATTGGTGTTAAATCACATGGCGATATGAACTAGATTATTGACTCTAGTGCAAGTGGGAGACTGAAGAAATATGCCCTAGAGGCAATAATAAAGTTATTATTTATTTCCTTATATCATGATAAATGTTTATTATTTATGCTAGAATTATATTACCCGGAAACATGATACATGTGTGAATACATAGACAAACATATTGTCACTAGTATGCCTCTACTAGACTAGCTTGTTGATCAAAGATGGTTGTGTTTCCTAACCATAGACATGAGTTGTCATTTGATTAACGGGATCACATCATTAGAAGAATGATGTGATTGACATGACCCATTCCGTTAGCTTAGCACTTGATCGTTTAGTATGTTGCTATTGCTTTTTTCATGACTTATACATGTTCCTATGACTATGAGATTATGCAAGTCCCGTTTACCGGAGGAACACTTTGTGTGCTACCAAACGTCACAACATAAGTGGGTGATTATAAAGGAGCTCTATAGGTGTCTCCAAAGGTACATGTTGAGTTGGCGTATTTCGAGATTAGGATTTGTCACTCCGACTGTCAGAGAGGTATCTTTGGGCCCTCTCGGTAATGCACATCACTATAAGCCTTGCAAGCAATGTGACTAATGAGTTAGTTGCGGAATGATGCATTACGTAACGAGTAAAGAGACTTGCCGGTAACGATATTGAACTAGGTATTGAGATACCGACGATCGAATCTCGGGCAAGTAATATACCGATGACAAAGGGAACAACGTATGTTATTATGCGGTTTGACCGATAAAGATCTTCGTAGAATATTTAGGAGCCAATATGAGCATCCAGGTTCCGCTATTGGTTATTGACCGGAAACGTGTTTTTGGTCATGTCTACATAGTTCTCGAACCCGTAGGATCCGCACGCTTAAGGTTCCGATGATAGTTTTATTGTGAGTTTATGAGTTTTGATGTACCGAAGGAGTTCGGAGTCCCGGATGAGATCGAGGGCATGACGAGGAGTCTCGAAATGGTCGAGACATAAAGATCGATATATTGGACGACTATATTCGGACTTCGGAAAGGTTCCGAGTGATTCGGGTATTTTTCGGAGTACCGGAGAGTTATGGGAATTCGCCGGGAGAAGTATTGGGCCTTATTGGGCCATACGGGAAAGAGAGAGGGGCTGCCTAGGGCAGGCCTCACGCCTCCCAAGGCCTAGTCCGAATTGGACTAGGGGGAGGGGTTGCGCCCCCTCCTTCCTTCCCTTCTCCCTTCCCCTTCCTTCTCTCCTACTCCTACTAGGAAAGGAGGAGTCCTACTCCTGGTGGGAGTAGGACTCCCCCCTTGGCGCGCCCTCCTCCTAGACCGGCCGCCTTCCCCCTAGCTCCTTTATATACGGGGGCAGGGGGGCACCCCAAAGACACAAGTTGATCTTCGTAATCGTTCCTTAGCCGTGTGCGGTGCCCCCCTCCACCATATTCCACCTCGGTCATATTGTAGCGGTGCTTAGGCGAAGCCCTGCGTCGGTAGAACATCATCACCGTCACCACGCCGTCGTGCTGATGGAACTCTTCCCCGACACCCTGCTGGATCGAAGTCCGGGGATCGTCATCGAGTTGAACGTGTGCTGAACTCGAAGGTGCCGGACGTTCGGTACTTGGATCGGTCGGATCGTGAAGACGTACGACTACATCAACCGCGTTGTTCTAACGCTTCCACTTTCGGTCTACGAGGGTACGTGGACAACACTCTCCCCTCTCATTGCTTTGCATCAGCATGATCTTGCGTGTGCGTAGGAATTTTTTTTGAAATTACTACGTTCCCCAAGACCTGTGCCGCGCCCCGCCTCGCCGCTCGCATGGCCGAGTTGCCTAGCTGCTGCTCTACGCACCGCTCACATGGCCGAGCTGCCTGATGTCTACTACACAACCTTCTTCTTGTAGACGTTGTTGGGCCTGCAAGTGCACAGATTTGTAGGACAGTAGCAAATTTCCCTCAAGTGGATGACCTAAGGTTTATCAATTCGTGGGAGGCGTAGGATGAAGATGGTCTCTCTCAAACAACCCTGCAACCAAATTAAAAAGAGTCTCTTGTGTCCCCAACACACCCAATACAATGGTAAATTGTATAGGTGCACTAGTTCGGTGAAGAGATGGTGATACAAGTGCAATATGGATGGTAGATATAGGTTTTTGTAATATGAAAATATAAAAAAAAGCAAGGTAACTAATGATAAAACTGTGCGTAAACGGTATTGCAATGATAGGAAACAAGGCTTAGGGTTCATACTTTCACTAGCGCAAGTTCTCTCAACAATAATAACATAGGTAGATCATATAACTATCCCTTAACATGCAACAAAGAGTCACTCCAAAGCCACTAATAGCGGAGAACAAACGAAGAGATTATGGTAGGGTACGAAACCACCTCAAAGTTATTCTTTCGGATGGATCTATTCAAGAGTTTGTACTAGAATAACATCTTATGACACAAATCAACCAAAACCCTAATGTCACCTAGATACTCCATTGTCACCTCAAGTATCCGTGGGCATGATTATACGATATGCATCACACAATCTCAGATTCATCTATCCAACCAACACAAAGTACTTCAAAGAGTGCCCCAAAGTTTCTACCGGAGAGTCAAGACGAAAACGTGTGCCAACCCTTATGCATAGGTTCATGGGAGGAACCCGCAAGTTGATCACCAAAACATATATCAAGTGGATCACGTGATATCCCATTGTCACCACAGATAAACACGGCAAGACATACATGAAGTGTTCTCAAATCCTTAAAGACTCAATCTGACAAGATAACTTCAAGAGGAAAACTCAATTCATCACAAGAGAGTAGAGGGGGGAAGAAACATCATAAGATCCAACTATAATAGCAAAGCTCGCGATACATCAAGATCGTGCCATAGAGAGAACATGAGAGAGAGAGAGAGAGAGATCAAACACATAGCTACTGGCACATACTCTCAGCCCCGAGGGTGAACTACTCCCTCTTCGTCATGAATAGCGCCGGGATGATGAAGATGGCCACCGGTGATGGGTTCCCCCTCCGGCAGGGTGCCGGAACGGACTCCCGAGAGGTTTTTGGTGGCTACAGAGGCTTGCGGCGGCGGAACTCCCGATCTATCTTTATATTCGATGTTTTTAGGGTACGTAGGCTTATATGGGCGAAAGAAGTCGGTCGGGGGAGCCTCGAGGGGCCCACGAGAGGGTAGGGCGCGTCCAGGGGGTGGGGGCACCCCCCTGTCTCGTGGCTTCCTCGATGCTCCCTTTACTTCAACTCCAAGTCTCCTGGGTCATAATATTCACAAAAATCACGCTGCCGAAGGTTTCATTCCGTTTGGACTCCGTTTGATATTTCTTTTCTTCGAAATACTGAAACAGGCAATAAAACAGCAATATGGGCTGGGCCTCCGGTTAGTAGGTTAGTCCCAAAAGTAATATAAAAATGTATAATAAAGCCCATAATCATTCAAAACAGATAATAAAATAGCATGAATGCTTCATAAATTATAGATACGTTGGAGACGTATCACTGGCTAGCGCAGGCTAGCTAGCTAGCAAGCACTCATGCCGCGGGCTAGATAGCTAGCAAGCAAGCACGCACGCAACGCTCGCCGTCCCCGCGCCTCGCTCGCCGTTTGCGCGCTCGTGCCGCGCTCGTCCCCTACGCCGCGCTCGTCCCCTGCCTCCCGCGCCCGCCGCGCTCGCCCGCGCCTCGCCCCGTGCACGCCCGCGCCCCGCCCAGCCACGTCCCGCCCGCGCGTGGCGCCCCGCCCAGCCCCGTGCCCGCGCACGCCCGTGCGCCGCGCCCCGTGCACGCCATGCCCCGCCCGGCTCTCCCTTGCGCGCCCAGGGCTGCTCCAGCGGGGGCTAGCCGCTCTCCCACGGCTGCAGCACGGCTCGCCGGTGGTGTGCACCGGCATGGGGAGGAGCAGAAGAGGGAGGAAAAGGTGGAGAGAGAGGATGGTGGGTGGGCATGGTGGGCCACGTGAGAGAGAAGAGGAGAGAGGATGACAGGCGGGCCAGGGTCACATGCAAAAGGGACACAGCCGGACGAGGACGAGCGAGAGAGTGTCCGCTTGTGTTCGTTTCAGACGCAAACGTAGACCAACTTTGCTCCGAGGATGGGTCGAGGCAGACCAGAAACGGACATTTTTTTAGGATGGGGTCGTGCGTTGGGACGTCTGATTTGTCCGTTCTACCTCAAACGGACAGACCCAGACGATTTGGGGTCGTGCGGTGGAGTTAGCCTAACCGCAAGCGAACGAGTGTATTCGTTTTTTTGTTTCAAACGAACAAAATTCAAACAAAACGGATGTATGTTTGGAGTCGTGCTGGAGTTGGCATGAGAAGCCCGGGTACAGGTACGATGCCAGAGACCGTGAGCTGTGCGACGGGTAGGGTGTCGACTGGACCATGAAGCTGCCGGTCCAGCCCCTCCCCCGCACCGCCGCACGCTCTTCCTCCTAGATCTCGTTTCGTGACGCTGCATTTGCACGCGCGTGAGCGTCCGTCCGTCCACGCCACCGCCCGGACCCGGAGGGCACCGTGAATTCACAAGCACAAGCAGTAGGAGCACATGCACTTTGGTCGGTTGGGCCTTGTTCAGGCTTTCAGCGCCTGCCCGCTCGTTCCCACTGCGTTTACTTCTCGAGGACCGCGCCTCAGGTGACCACAGAGACTGCACGGCACAGCCCAGGTGACAGACAGGTCTGCCACAGCTCTGCGACTGCGAGCTCCATCTCCGTTTTCGTCGTCTCCTCACCCCACGGGCGGCGAAACAGCACTGCTAATAGCAGCTCTGCGCTGCCTGCCATGTTCCAGGGCCGGATAACGCCGCCCCACATTTGTCACGTTCCCACTGCCGACACCACAAACTTGCAAATGTTTCTCACTGCAACATTATCGCTTGGAATCTACTACTAGCATCCTTCAGTTGGCTTAGGTTTCTCCGACCATTAATGGAGTCAGTAGGTACTCGTAAACCAAACCACCAAGAACCACAAAGCGCTGATGAATTCCTGGTGAAATGACAACAAGGTCTAAACTAAACATCACAGTAACATGCATGCTAATGAAGCGTTATTTATGTTACAGCGTGCCGCTCCGTAGCTCCCCAAATCTCCATCACACACACACAAACAGCGGAAGAACGGAAGAAATCATTCATCAAACTAAGCAGACGATTAACTAAACGCAAACCACGACGCTAATGAATTGGCGAACACGCCCTAATGAAGCAGTCTCGTGGCCGGCTTAGCCGAGATGGACCTCGGCTTCGCGCCTCTCGCCGCGCCTGGCGCGCACCACGAAGGCGACGGCGACCGCCACGCCGACCACCGCCAGGGCCGCGATGCCGCAGGCCACGCCGGCCGCGACGGCCACGGATCTGCGCGGCGGGGACGAACGTGGGTTGGTGTTGGTGGTGGTGGGCATCGCCGAGGCCGCCTCCGGCTTGGCGGCCTTGTTGTTGTCCAGCGCCTCCGGGAGCACGGCGGCCTCGGGCTTGGCGCCGAAGAAGGAGGCCATCTCGGGCGTCGCCTCCGTCTTCCCCTCGCTGCCAAAGTCCTTCAGCCCGTGGGACTCCGACCCGACGGCCAGGAGCGCCACCACACACAGCGCCACGAGCAGATCTCGCCGGATGGACGCCATTGCTTCGGTCGCCGATCGAGCTGCCGTTACGAGAATCAACAGTTAGTGGCTACCAGAAACAGCCTAAATAACAAACTGTTGCTACGATCTTGAACTGCTCTCTAGATTGAATGAACTGCACGGTGCTGCTACATATATATTTGGAGAAATGCAGAACGATCATGTGAGTCGATTCACCAAATGGCCGGACAAAAAGAGCTAAAAGCAACCAAGGAAGAAGAAAAAGTCACATGCACCGACAGATCTCAGTGTCAATCAACTACAAGCAGGAGCAGCTAGACGACCATGTTCTTTCTGCAGCAGCAGGCCATACTAAACAAACAAAGTGCAGATTTCCACAAAGGAAAAGCTCAACGCGAGGAGATTTCCTCGCTAGCTTTGCGCGGCACCAAGGAAGGAACGTACCTCGGAAGCTTCACGAAAGGATAGTGTGTGTGTGTGTGCGCGCGCGCGCGACGGAGAAAGCAGAGCAAAATAGCACTTGTGACTTGTGAGAGCTCTTGAAGATTCCCGGTATATATAAGAGCGCCTCCGTTGGCACGAGTATGGGAGTATGCGGAGAGCGAGAGGCTCGTGACGTGAGTGAGTGAGAACCCTATCTAATCAACCGATCACTCACTCAATACCATGCATCGCATGATGCATGTAGATGTGATGTAGGGCTCGTCGTTATTTGGGTGGTGGAGTGAGTGTGAAGCCATTATGATTTTTGACCACTGCCCCGTGCCCGCGGGAAAACAAAGGAGGTTGAAGAGAGAGGGGGTGGCCTCCCCCACCATTAGGTAGGCATGTGAGGAAGCCTTTACTTGGTTTACTAACCTCTCTGTCGGCTTGCTTCCACCCACTATTAGGAGAGCAGAGCGCTAGTCTCGTACAGTGCTACCACTGCTAATCCATCCCCGTGCCCAGATTCTGTGCTACGGTTACTGTACCTCCTTGTACTTTTCCTCGGTCGCGTAGGGGCCTGTCTATTCTATCCCGCCTCACGAGCCGCGCTTCACGGGCAAGCGATCGAGATCGACCCTCGTGCAGCGAGCGCAGTGTCCGGTGACCATAATTAGCTCATGCGTCGTCCGCTTCGTCGTAGCACTCCTACTACGTCTTGGCAGGCCATCACGGCCTCGAGGTCAAGTCACGCAACTCATCAGTCGTTCGCCTGCTGGTTGTTGGACGAACACGGGCGGGGCCGTCCTGAGTCCTGGGAGATGTACCGCGACGTACTAGCGCACATGCACGATTGATCACCATTGGCCGGTGACCCGATGGACCAGAGTGTTGTTTTAGGGGGTGGTAATTAGCGTTGGATCGGCACGGCGAGGCGGAGAATCTGATGAATAGTGTAGTAAGTAGGTCTGGTCCAGTGTCCAGTGCTAGCTAGCTAGAGGTAGCACTTACAGTACGTAGTCGATCCAACGACCTCGCAGGACAACATATGGCACCGAGTTCATTGGCCGGGCACGCCCTGCATGGGCATGCTGGGGCAGAGCGGTTAGTTGGCAACCCTTGTACACTACTCCCACCTAACCCAATAAAACCATAAAGGTCATCATCACCAACAAAAGGAGCCTCATCATATGATGCGTGATGCGTGAACCGGCACGATTGGGCACACCTACAGCGGCCGTGGTAAGTGAAACAGTGCACTAGTATCCATCTCATCATTATTTGAGCGAACGGATCAGGTCATTCGTGTACACATGACAGTGTAGATGATCTCAGGAAGCAGGTCCACTGTCTGTAAAAATATGGAGGAAATTTGCAGTGCAGGCTCCTGAAACGCTCTTGGACTGAAGATCAACATTCAGAAACTAACACTGGGTGCTAGATAGATTCAGGAGGAGCAAGAAGTATCTTCTCTAATCACAAAGTTCAACTTCATATGACCCTTGAGATCATCCTCCGGCTGGACATGGCACAAGAGGAGAGGCCCCTTAGCTCCAGTGAGCGTGACCTCAGGAGAGAGCTTAAAAAGGAAGGCCATGGCCTTGGCTGTTCTGGAAAGAGCCCGAAAGAGACAGTCCTCGCGAATCACCTTCCTCAAAGAGCGAGATGCCAACACTCGTTTCTTTCACCTCCGAATCAACCATTGAAGAAGAAAGAATTTTATCCACCGCCTCAAACATAACAATGGATGAGTCACAAATCATGATGACAAGAAAGATATTGTGCAATCTCATTTTGCTAAAGCTATTGGTAAAGGCCCCCCCACGCTGCAAGGACTTCAATTGGTCTTGCATCCCCCGTTCAACTTGCGACCCCTCAGATTTAGATGCCCTGTTCACAGAGGAGGAGGTTCGCGGTGCAATCTATGACCTCCCAAACGATAAGGCCCCGGATCCGGATGGCTTCACTGGGGCTTTCTTCAAGGAATGCTGGGACATTGTCAAACCTGAAATTATGCAAGTGATCAACAATTTCTCTGCCCTTCGCGTCTCCAACCTTCATTGGCTCAACTCCGCTAACATTGCTCTCATTCCCAAAAAAGATGGGGCAGAGGACATATCCGACTTTAGGCCCATAAGTCTTATTCATACTGTTGCAAAGATCATTGCTAAGATGATGGCCACCCGCCTTGCTCCTCACATGCCCAATCTCGTTTCCAATACTCAAAGTGCTTTCATCAAGAAACGAAGTATCCATGATAACTTTATGTATGTCCGCAACTTGGCTCGACGATTGCACCGCAACAAAACGCCGTCCTTGCTCTTCAAGCTTGACATCAAGAAAGCCTTCGACTCTGTGAGATGGGATTATTTGATGGACTTGCTTCGTCACCACCAGTTTCCGAGCCGGTTTCGAGATTGGGTCTCCGCCCTCCTATCCACGGCCTCATCTAGAGTTTTGCTAAATGGTGTTGCTGGTGATCCAATTAAGCATGGCTGCGGTCTTCGACAAGGGGATCCTCTCTCCCCTTTGCTCTTTGTCCTCGCTATTGACCCGCTCCACCACATCCTAGCCAAGGCCACCGAGCAAGGCTTGTTGCATCCTCTTCGTGGCCGGCCCATCCGTGCATCCTTGTATGCGGATGATGCTGCTATCTTTGTGGCGCCCATCAAGGATGATATTCACTACTTGGCTTCAACTTTGAGCTCCTTTGGGGAGGTTACTGGCCTGGTCACCAATTGCGCCAAAAGCCTTGTGGCGCCCATTCGCTGTGGCAACATCGACCTTGACAACATTCTACAGGCCTTCCCGGCAGTCCGTACTACTTTCCCCATGCGATATCTTGGTCTTCCGTTGTCGGTTACAAGACTAAAGCGCATCCACTTTCAGTATTTGGAGGACAAGGTGGCAGGCAAGCTTCCGCCTTGGTCGGCAATGCATGTGGCTACGCCGGGGCGCATTATTTTGGTCAAGGCCGTGCTCACTGCCATTGCCATTTACCACCTCACGCCTCTAGATCTTCCGGTTGAAGTGATGAAGAAGATCGATAGCCTGCGACGTGCCTACCTTTGGGCGGGCTGTGATAAGGTGACCGGCGGAAAATGTGAGGTTAATTGGGATCTCGTCTGCAAGCCCAAGATTTATGGTGGACTGGGAGTGCTCAACCTCCAAAAATTTGCAACCGCCCTGCGCTTGCGTTGGCTCTGGCACGAATGGGATGAACCACTTAAGACTTGGTCTGGCTCTGGAACACCTTGCACTAGCAACGATAAAGATCTCTTCGCGGCTGCTACACGGGTGTGCATTGGAGATGGAAACAAAGCTAAGTTTTGGGAATCTCCATGGTTGGACGGCCTCCGGCCTAAAGATATTGCGCCAAAGATTTTTGAGCTGTCAAAAAAGAAAACGTGCTTGGTCAGGAAAGCTCTTGACAACAACCTTTGGGTCCGCCAAATTGACACTCGGCAGGGGCTAACCTTGGACCATATTCAACAATTTGCAACACTTTGGGAGATGCTTGCAGATGTAAACCTCAACCAGGGTAGCCAAGACACAATATCTTGGAAGTTCACCAACAGTGGCGAGTACTCCGCCTCCTCGGCTTACATGGTGCAGTTTGTCGGTCTCTCATTTTGCCCAATGAATGCTACAATCTGGAAGATGTGGGCTCCTCCGAAGTGTAAATTTTTTGCTTGGTTGATCTTCCAAAATCGTGTTTGGACAGCCGATCGTTTGCTGCGCCGAGGTTGGCCAAACTGTAATTTGTGCCCTCTCTGCAAGCAAGTGCAAGAATCTGCTACTCACCTCCTATTCCAATGTAGGTTCACTGTACGGATCTGGACTAAAATTTGCACTTGGCTTGGCATTCTTGACTCCTCACCAATGATTTGGCGTCATGAAGACTCAGTTAAAGATTGGTGGCTTAAGGTGGTTAGTGGGGGAGGTGACCACAGGAAGGCCACCGCCTCCTTGATGATGCTTGTCTCATGGGAAATTTGGAAGGAGCGCAACGCAAGAATTTTTCAGAATGTCTCCGCTCCGACCTCTATTGTTATCGCTAAAATCAAGGAGGAGGCTCATCTTTGGACTTTGGCAGGAGCGAAGCAGCTTAGTATTGTTATGTCGCGAGAGTAGACCTTTTCGTTTTTGCTGCCCTGCGGCTTATGTCTAAACCTTCTTCTTAATCAATGAAAATGACAAGTCTTTTGCCTTGTTTCAAAAAAAAAAAAAAAAACTTGGCGCGTGTCTTCTTATTCTGTCTCATCACAAGTGAGGAGGACCAACGGACCACGAAGTTTCGTTGTCGATCAACCAGCAATCTACCCCTGACACCAGTCCCGAGCAAGTGCGCTGTATAAACCTTCGCCTTTGGCCGCGCATGGGCGCTCTTTTTGCGGTGAGGCAACACCTGTCTGTACGGGAATCTGGACGCGATCGGGTTGGTGTGCAAGCGCAAGAAACGGGTTGCAGGTCCCCGGCGTCGGCCTGGTCCGTCCGTGACAGCGTTGAGTGTTCATGCTACCTCTTGCGCGTGGATGTAGTGTCAGATCTTCAGCCAGTGCGATGCGGTGCTGAACAGTGAAAAGAAAACTCACGCTGTAGAGCACCATGTTCAGATTGCCCCTTGGAGTAGGACAACGTCGGCCCGGTTTAGCAAGAAAACGCGGCCAAATTCACTGCGAATCGACCGAGCTGACACTCTTGACAGTGGATTGAGAAGAAGCGACCTCGATCCATCGGTGTCTTGTGATGTAAACGCCCCGTTGAAGATGTCGGCTGCTACTTCCGTCGGATATCCGCGCGGTCTATTCTATTCTGTCCACAAGTGAACCAGCCATGGAGTTTTCTTCTCCTCCGCTCACGGCCGCCCGGCAATCAACCCGTGACGGGACTGCCGACCAGTTTCTATGTGCTCTTTTGGCGATGAGACAACACCTGTCTGTACGGGGATCCGGACGTACTACGTGACCTTCTTTTGCTTTTCTTTCTTTTTGATTGAGTGGGAAAAAGGCATGTACTACGTGAGTGGCGCAAGCGCGACGCTGAGTGGGTTGGTCCCGTCCTGGCCCGTCCGTGAGAGTGTTGTGCATGGAGTTGTGTGTCAGTGTGCGCGATGTGCGCTCCGAGCATGTACACACGCTGTAGATCGACCAGCATGTACCGTTTGTACTTCATGTTCGCTCAGCCTTTTACGTACTGCTGAGATCCACGTTATCTGGTAGTACTGCTGCTCTTTGTTCCTTTTCCAGTTGTCACTTCTCCACTCACTATGCATGGGGCCTGCCGCAGCACGTAGGCTCGCTCGACCATGTACCGCAGGAGCAAAGTAGCTCTTCAACCAATTGGATCAGATAAAGGCAACTCTAGCACTGGCAGCCAGTGGCGGAGCTTACGGCGAGTTTGGTTGCCTCCATCGAGGCCAACCAGGTTCGTGCAGTGCAGCATTTTTTTGGACCTCGGTTGTTTGGTTGCATGTATACACTGTTGAGCCCGCATAGCACGGTTCTAAAAGCACCCCTGGGTCTGGCCCGTTGGGAAGGTCGAATCGGCAGTTTCCCGAGAGTCAGGCCCGAACGATGCTTCGAGGCGCACGCGGGTGGCTCTCTGGAGACGTGTGTCTCGAGTTAATCCCCCCTCTCTCTCCCTAATCCTCAATCCCCTCTCTCTCCCTTCGCGCAGGCGCCGCCGGCTTCCTCTTGCCTCAACACCGGCATCCCCACCGGAGAAGGGTGGACAGGGAGAGGGAGAAGGAGAGGACGGTGGAGGCGCCTGGGGAGGCCCACCGCCAGCAGCCATAGCCACAACACCGACAGCGCCATCAGGAGCCGGCAAGAAATGGCATTCTTGGTGGTGGCGCCATGCTTCCCCCGCCGCCTACGCTTGCCATCGTGGCCGGCGACGCCACAAGGGCGGCAGGCGAGCACGGTGGCGCCTCGGGGCCGGAGCCGCTGCAGTGGAGACGGTGCGAAGGAAGGACTCGACGGGGAAGACGGCGCCGGCTTGAGCTCCAGCTCGACGAGAGACTGCTTCAGCCGCGAGGTCTCCTCCACCGCGTCGTCCGAGCCGCCGCGAGAGGTCGGCCGCGGCCAGGCGCCACTGCTCGCCCTCACTCGCGTCGCCTTCCGAGGGAGACGTCGGAGACGGCGAGGAGCGCGGAGTGGACCGTCCGGTGAGGGAGACGAACAGCGAGCGGATGACGGCTCCCGGTGACGCCGGCGCCAGGGCGCGCTGCTTGAAGCGGCAGTCGGAGCAGGACACCGCGGAGACATACGCCTGGTCGGGCGTCGCGGGGCTCGTGTCCGGCGCCTGCAACATGGCCATCGGTGAGTTCGTGTCCGTGTACGTGCAGTATGAAATTGAGGTGACCCCAGATCAAGCGTACCCGCGACGTCGACGGGGGCAGCGGCGACAGGAGCAACCTGCCGAGCCCGACGCTGGCAGCGGGCGCGTCGGCTCTGGCGTTCGCGGCGGGCGCCGCACTGCCGCTTCTTAGCGGCGGGTTCGTACGGACGAGGCCTGGCACAAGGAACGACTCTGTGGGCGACGTGACTCTCTCCTGCGGGGTGTGGAGGAGCAGGGACCGCTGCACCAAGAGCATGAAGCAGCCCGTGCCGGTGAATGCATACCGCGGGATGCCGAGCTCGGCGGCGGCGGTGGCGGCCCACAGGAGGACACCGTCGAACATGACGGCGTCAGCGGGGTGGCGGCGCAGGAGGTCGGCGAAGAGCAGCGCGAGGAGGTCGACGGCGGCGGCGAATGGGCTCCGTGGGCGACGCGAGGAGCAGAGGAAGCTTCGGCGCACTCAACGTGTTCGACGAAATGAGAAGCCAAACCTGATGGCTGTTAAGTTTTGTTATTAACTCCTAATCATATGCATGTATGCAACCAAACGCCGGGTCAAAATTGCATCTCGATTACAAGACCCCCTAATGCAGGCAACCAATCAAGTTGACATCTATGTTTTTGGCCTCATTTTCCCTCAACCAGGACCTACTCAGCCTGGCTCGTTTTTCCTCTCTGAGCCAGGCCCAACAGCGAAAGTAACCAAACACACCCTTAGTGTGTTGCTGGGGGGCTGTCGCCCCTCCAATATTGGACAATTCTGTGAAGGAAATATTAATTAGAGGTCTTAGTTGGAAGAAAATTTAGTATTTTACCCCCTCAAATGTTCACATTTTGTGTCCCCCCCCCCCCGGAATTCTGGTGTAGCTCCACCACTGCTGGCAGCCTTCATGATGTGGCAAGCAATAAATGAAGAAAGAGAGGCATGTGGTAACGTAGCTTGTTAGGCTGGTCATAGTGGGGAGTAACATATACTAGTATCATGCATATGATACTAGTGTATGATACTACATCTATAGTGTATAGTATCATAAAGTAGTATTATAGATGATCTCATTTATTTTCATGCATGACACATAGTAGCATAACATTTATTATGATACGGTATGTACCTATGTTACTATGACCCTCTCTCTTTCTTCTTTAATTGCCTATCACATAAGCATATTTGCGAGTCCCAAGTACATGATACTAGTTACTACCTCTCTCTCAGTTTACAGGGCGTGCGCGTACCCCTAGGTCGTCTATTTGACCAACCTAATACAAGTCATATATTAGGAAAAATATACCAATGTAAACTTCAGATGTTCTATTTTCAAAAGATATATTTTTTGTGTTATATAGTTTATATTAGGGTGGTCAAATTGGCAACCTAGGTATACGCATAGGACTTGTAAACTGAGACGGAGGGAGTATGTTAGGCTACCCACAATGGTGAGTAACATACACTAGTTACATACACATATCCCTAGACTATGTTGCTAACTTCATAGTGGGTAGTAACATAAGTGTAGTAACATGCAAAGCTTCATTTATTAGGTTATAGACACATATTGCATTGGGACATGTGATGTTACAGTAACTAGCTAAGTTACTATAACTACCTCTCTCCTTATTAACTCACTGCCACATAAGCAAATTTGCTGAGTTGGACTCGATGTTACTGCTGAAGTTACTCCCACTATGGCTAGTCCCCCACTATGGCCAGCCTTACTAGTAGTATGAATAAGATCACACATATCAAGGCAAGATGGGTCTATGGCCTAATAAATGAAGTGTTGCATATTACCACACACATGTTACTTCCTACTATAGAGGTAGTAACATAGACTAGTAACATGGGCATGTTACTAGTCTATGTTACTATCCATTGTGACTAGTCTAACGTATATAAAGCATACTTCATATGGATAAAGAGGCTGCCGAACCAAAGTGCAAATTCATAATTGTCATAAAAGCGTGCTTCATAATTTTTCTCATGTGAGACCCGTTTATGAATGGCTCAAAGACAGAATCGTCATAAAAGCGTGCTCAGTAATTTTTTTACTCATGTGAGACCCATTGGTTCTGTTGGGGCACGTAGTAATTTCAAAAAAATTCCTACACACACGCAAGATCATGGAGATGAATAGCAACGAGAGGGGAGAGTGTCGTCCACGTACCCTCGTAGACCGTAAGCGGAAGTGTTATGACAACGCGGTTGATGTAGTCGTACGTCTTCATGATCGACCGATCCTAGTACCGAACGTACGGCACCTCCGCGATCTGCACACGTTTAGCTCGGTGACGTCCCACAAACTCATGATCCAGTAGAGCTTCAAGGAAGAGTTCCGTCAGCACAACGGCGTGATGATGGTGTTGATGAAGCTACCAACGCAGGGCTTCGCCTAAGCACCGCTATGATATGACCAAGGTGGATTATGGTGGAGGGGGGCACCGCACACGACTAAAGATCAATGATCAACCTGTGTGTCTTGGGGTGCTCCCCTCGCCCCTGTATATAAAAGAGCTAGGGGGGAGGCGGCCGGCCAGGAGGAGGGCGCGCCAAGGGGGGAGTCCTACTCCCACCGAGAGTAGGACTCCTCCTTTCCTAGTAGGAGTAGGAGAAGGGGGAAGGAGGAGAGAGGGGGAAGGAAAGGGGGACGCTGCCCCCCTCCTTGTCCAATTCGGACTAGACGGGGAGGGGGCGCACGGCCCTGCCTTGGCCGCCCCTCCTCTTCTCCAATAAGGCCCATAAGGCCCATTATACTCCCCGGGGGGTTCCGGTAACCCCCCGGTATTCTGGTATACGCCCGAACTTGCCTGGAACACTTCCGAAGTCCAAACATAGTCATCCAATATAATGATCTTTATGTCCCGACCATTTAGAGACTCCTCGTCATGTCCGTGATCATATCTGGGACTCCGAACTATCTTAGGTACATCAAAACACGAAAACTCATAATACCGATCGTCACCGTACGTTAAGCATGCGGACCCTACAGTTTCGAGAACTATGTAGACATGACCGCTCCGGTCAATAACCAATAGCGGAACCTGGATGCTCATATTGGCTCCTACATATTCCACGAAGATCTTTATCGGTCAAACCGCATAACAACATACATTTTTCCCTTTGTCATCGGTATGTTACTTGCCCGAGATTCGATCATCAGTATCTCAATACCTAGTTCAATCTCGTTAGTGGCAAGTCTCTTTACTCGTTCCATAATGCATCATCCCGCAACTAACTCATTAATCACATTGCTTGCAAGGCTTATAGTGATGTGCATTACCGAGAGGGCCCAGAGATACCTCTCCGACAATCAGAGTGAAAAATCCTAATCTTGATCTATGCCAACTCAACAAGTACCATCGGAGACACCTGTAGAGCACCTTTATAATCACCCCGTTATGTTGTGACATTTGGTAGCACACAAAGTGTTCCTCCGGTATTCGGGAGTTGCATAACCTCATAGTCGTAGGAACATGTATAAGTCATGAAGAAAGTAATAGCAACAAACTAAACGATCAAGTGCTAAGCTAACAGAATGGGTCAAGTCAATCACATCATTCTCTAATGATTTGATCCCGTTAATTAAATGACAACTCATGTCTATGGTTAGGAAACACAACCATCTTTGATTCAACGAGCTAGTCAAGTAGAGGCATACTAGTGACATTTTCTTTGTCTATGTATTCACACATGTACTAAGTTTACTGTTAATACAATTCTAGCATGACTAATAAACATTTATCATGATATAAGGAAATATAAATAACAACTTTATTATTGCCTCTAGGGCATATTTCCTTCAGTCTCCCACTTGCACTAGAGTCAATAATCTAGATTACATAGTAATGATTCTAACACCCATGGAGTCTTGGTGTTGATCATGTTTTGCTCGTGAGAGAGGCTTAGTCAACGGGTCTGCAATATTCAGATCCGTATGTATCTTGAAAATCTCTATGTCTCCCTCCTTGACTTGATCATGGATGGAATTGAAGCGTCTCTTGATGTGTTTGGTTCTCTTGTGAAATCTGGATTCCTTTGCCAAGGCAATTGCACCAGTATTGTCACAAAAGATTTTCATTGGACCCGATGCACTAGGTATGACACCTAGATCGGATATGAACTCCTTCATCCAGACTCCTTCATTTGTTGCTTCCGAAGCAGCTATGTACTCCACTTCACATGTAGATCCCGCCATGATGCTTTGCTTAGAACTGCACCAACTGACAGCTCCACCGTTCAATATAAATACGTATCTGGTTTGTGACTTAGAGTCATCCGGATCAGTGTCAAAGCTTGCATCGACGTAACCATTTACGACGAGCTCTTTGTCACCTCCATAAACGAGAAACATATCCTTAGTCCTTTTCAGGTATTTCAGGATGTTCTTGACCACTATCTAGTGATCCACTCCTGGATTACTTTGGTACCTCCCTGCTAAACTAATAGCAAGGCACACATCAGGTCTGGTACACAACATTGCATACATGATAGAGCCTATGGCTGAAGCATAGGGAACTCCTTTCATTTTCTCTCTATCTTCTGCAGTGGTCGGGCATTGAGTCTGACTCAACTTCACACCTAGTAACACAGGCAAGAACCCTTTCTTTGCTTGATCCATTTTGAACTTCTTCAAAACTTTATCAAGGTATGTACTTTGTGAAAGTCCAATCAAGCGTCTTGATCTATCTCTATAGATCTTGATGCCCAATATATAAGCAGCTTCACCGAGGTCTTTCATTGAAAAACTCTTATTCAAGTATCCTTTTATGCTATCCAGAAATTCTATATCATTTCCAATCAACAATATGTCATCCACATATAATATTAGAAATACAACAGAGCTCCCACTCACTTTCTTGTAAATACAGGCTTCTCCAAAAGTCTGTATAAAACCATATGCTTTGATGACACTATCAAAACGTTTATTCCAACTTCGAGATGCTTGCACCAGTCCATAGATGGATCGCTGGAGTTTGCACACTTTGTTAGCATCCTTTGGATCGATAAAACCTTCAGGCTGCATCATATACAAATCTTCTTCCAGAAATCCATTCAGGAATGCAGTCTTTACATCCATTTGCCAAATTTCAAAATCATAAAATGCAGCAATTGCTAACATGATTCAGACGGACTTAAGCATTGCTACGGGTGAGAAAGTCTCATCGTAGTCAACTCCTTGAACTTGTCGAAAACCTTTTGCAACAAGTCGAGCTTTGTAGACAGTAATATTACCGTCAGCGCCAGTCTTCTTCTTGAAGATCCATTTATTCTCGATGGCTTGCCGATCATCGGGTAAGTCAACCAAAGTCCACACTTTGTTCTCATACATGGATCCTATCTCAGATTTCATGGCCTCAAGCCATTTCGCGGAATCTGGGCTCATCATCGCTTCCTCATAGTTTGTAGGTTTGTCATGGTCAAGTAACATGACCTCCAGAATAGGATTACCGTACCACTCTGATGCGGATCTTACTCTAGTTGACCTATGAGGTTCGGTAGTAACTTGATCTGAAGTTTCATGATCATCATCATTAGCTTCCTCACTAATTGGTGTGAGTCACAGGAACAGATTTCTGCGATGAACTACTTTCCAATAAGGGAGCAGGTACAATTACCTCATCAAGTTCTACTTTCCTCCCACTCACTTCTTTCGAGAGAAACTCCCTTTCTAGAAAGGATCCATTCTTAGCAACGAATGTCTTGCCTTCGGATCTATGATAGAAGGTGTACCCAATAGTCTCCTTTGGGTATCCTATGAAGACACATTTTTCCGATTTGGGTTCGAGCTTATCAGGTTGAAGCTTTTTCACATAAGCATCGCAGCCCCAAACTTTAAGGAACGACAACTTTGGTTTCTTGACAAACCACAATTCATAAGGCGTCGTCACAACGGATTTAGATGGTGCCCTATTTAACGTGAATGCAGCCGTCTCTAAAGCATAACCCCAAAACGATAGCGGTAAATCAGTAAGAGACATCATAGATCGCACCATATCTAGTAAAGTGTGGTTACGACGTTCGGACAGACTATTACATTGTGGTGTTCCGGGTGGCGTGAGTTGTGAAACTATTCCGCATTGTTTCAAATGAAGACCAAACTCGTAACTCAAATATTCTCCTCCACGATCAGATCATAGAAACTTTATTTTCTTGTTACGATGATTTTCTACTTCACCCTGAAATTCTTTGAACTTTTCAAATGTTTCAGACTTATGTTTCATTAAGTAGATATACCCATATCTGCTTAAATCATCTGTGAAGGTGAGAAAATAACGATACCCGCCGCGAGCCTCAATATTCATCAGACCACATACATCAGTATGTATGATTTCCAACAAATCTGTTGCTCGCTCCATTGTTCCAGAGAACGGAGTTTTAGTCATCTTGCCCATGAGGCATGGTTCGCAAGTACCATGTGATTTATAATCAAGTGATTCCAAAAGTCCATGGGAATGGAGTTTCATCATGCGCTTTACACCAATATGACCCAAACGGCAATGCCACAAATAAGTTGCACTATCATTATCAACTCTGCATCTTTTAGCTTCAATATTATGAATATGTGTGTCACTACTATCAAGATTTAAGAAAAATAGACCACTCTTCAAGGGTGCATGACCATAAAAGATATTACTCATATAAATAGAACAACCATTATTCTTAGATTTAAATGAATAACCGTCTCACATCAAACAAGATCCAGATATAATGTTCATGCTCAACGCTGGCACCAAATAACAATTATTCACGTCTAAAACTAATCCCAAAGGTAGATGTAGAGGTAGCGTGCCGACCGCGATCACATCGACTTTGGAACCATTTCCCACGCGCATCGTCACCTTGTCCTTAGCCAATCTTCGCTTAATCAGTAGTCCCTGTTTCGAGTTACAAATATTAGCAACAGAACCAGTATCAAATACCCAGGCACTACTGCGAGCATTAGTAAGGTACAAATCAATAACATGTATATCACATATACCTTTGTTCACCTTGCCATCCGTCTTATCCGCCAAATAATTGGGGCAGTTCTGCTTCCAGTGACCAGTCCCTTTGCAGTAGAAGCACTCAGTCTTAGGATTAGGTCCGGACTTGGGCTTCTTCACTTGAGAAGCAACTTGCTTGCCATTCTTCTTGAAGTTCCCCTTCTTCCCTTTACCCCTTTTCTTGAAACTGGTGGTCTTGTTAACCATCAACACTTGATGCTCCTTTTTGATTTCTACCTCTAGAGCCTTTAGCATCACAAAGAGCTCGGGAATTGTCTTGTTCATCCCTTGCATATTATAGTTCATCACGAAGCTCTTGTAGCTTGGTGGCAATGATTGAAGAATTCTGTTAATGACACTATCATCGGGAAGATTAACTCCCAGTTGAATCATGTGATTGTAGTACCCAGACATTCTGAGTATATGTTCACTGACGGAACTATTCTCCTCCATTTTTCAGCTGTAGAACTTATTGGAGACTTCATATCTCTCAATCCGGGCATTTGCTTGAAATATTAACTTCAACTCCTGGAACATCTCATATGCTCCATGACGTTCAAAACGTCGTTAAAGTCCCGGTTCTAAGCCGTAAAGCATGGCACACTGAACTATCAAGTAGTCATCAGCTTTGCTCTGCCAACCGTTCACAACGTCCGGCGTTGCTCCTGCAGCGGGTCTTGCACCTAGCGGTGCTTCCAGGACATAATTCTTCTGTGCAGCAATGAGGATAATCCTCTAGGAACGCACTAAAATACAACGGAACAACAACACGGGCCATCTATCTACAACAACATAGACATGCAAAATACTATCAGGTACTAAGTTCATGATAAATTAAAGTTCGATTAATCAAATTACTTAAGAACTCCCACTTAGATAGACATCCCTCTAATCATCTAAGTGATCACATGATCCATATCAACTAAACCATGTCCGATCATCACGTGAGATGGAGTAGTTTTCAATGGTGAACATCACTATGTTGATCATATCTACTATATGATTCACGCTTGACCTTTCGGTCTCAGTGTTTCGAGGCCATATCTGCATATGCTAGGCTCGTTTAGTTTAACCCGAGTATTCTGCGTGTGCAAAACTGGCTTGCACCCGTTGTATGTGAACGTAGAGCTTATCACACCCGATCATCACGTGGTGTATCTGCACGACAGACTTTCGCAATGGTGCATACTCAGGGAGAACACTTATACCTTGAAATTTAGTGAGAGATCATCTTATAATGCTACCGTCGATCTAAGCAAAATAAGATGCATAGAAGATAAACATCACATGCAATCAATATAAGTGATATGATATGGCCATCATCATCTTATGCCTTTGATCTCCATCTCCAAAGCACCGTCATGATCACCATCGTCACCGGCGCGACACCTTGATCTCCATCGTAGCATCATTGTCATCTCACCAACTATTGTTTCTACGACTATCGCTGCCACTTAGTGATAAAGTAAAAACAATTACAGGGCGATTGCATTGCATACAATAAAGCGACAACCATATGGCTCCTGCCAGTTGCCGATAACTTTGTTACAAAACATGATCATCTCATACAATAAAATTTAGCATCATGTCTTGACCATATCACATCACAACATGCCCTGCAAAAACAAGTTAGATGTCCTCTACTTTGTTGTTACAAATTTTACGTGCCTGCTACGGGCTGAGCAAGAACCGTTCTTACCTACGCATCAAAACCACAACGATATTTCGTCAAGTTAGTGTTGTTTTAACCTTCAACAAGGACCGAGCGTAGACACACTCAATTCAACTAAAGTTGGAGAAACTGACACCCGCCAGCCACCTATGTGCGAAGCACGTTGGTAAAACAAGTCTCACGTAAGCGTACGCATAATGTTGGTCCAGGCCGCTTCATCCAACAATACCGCCAAATCAAAGTATGACATGCTGGTGAGCAGTATGACTTGTATCGCCCACAACTCACTTGTGTTCTACTCGTGCATATAACATCTACGCATAAACCTGACTCTGATACCACTGTTGGGGAACGTAGTAATTTCAAAAAATTACCTACGCACACGCAAGATCATGGAGATGCGTAGAAACGAGAGGGGAGAGTGTCATCCACGTACCCTCGTAGACAGTAAGCGGAAGCGTTATGATAATGCGGTTGATGTAGTCGTACATCTTCACGATCACCAATCCTAGTACCAAACTTACGGCACCTCCGTGATCTGCACACGTTCAGCTCGGTGACGTCCCACAAACTAACAATCCAGTAGAGCTTCGAGGGAGAGCTCCGTCAGCACGACGGCGTGATGACGATGTTGATGAAGCTACCGATGCAGGGCTTTGTCTAAGCACCGCTATGATATGACCGAGGTGGATTATGGTGGAGGGGGGCACCGCACACGGCTAAAGATCAATGATCAACTTGTGTGTCTTGGGGTGCTCCCCTCGCCCATGTATATAAAAGAGCTAGGGGGGAGGCGGCCGGCCAGGAGGAGGGCGCGCCAAGGGGGAGTCCTACTCCCACCGGGAGTAGGACTCCTCCTTTCCTAGTAGGAGTAGGAAAAGGGGGAAGGAGGAGAGAGGGGCAAGGAAAGGGGGCGCCGCCCCCCCTCCTTGTCCAATTCGGACTAGAGGGGGAGGGGGCGCGCGGCCCTGCCTTGGCCGCCCCTCCTCTTCTCCAATAAGGCCCATAAGGCCCATTATACTCCCCGGGGGGTTCCGGTAACCCCCGGTACTCCAGTATATGCCTGAACTTGCCCGGAACACTTATGAAGTCCAAACATAGTCATCCAATACATCGATCTTTATGTCTCGACCATTTCGAGACTCCTCGTCATGTCCATGATCATATCCGGGACTCCGAACTATCTTCGGAACATCAAAACACAAAAACTCATAATACCAATCATCACCGAACGTTAAGCATGCGGACCCTATGGGTTCGAGAACTATGTAGACATGACCGAGACTCATCTCCGGTCAATAACCAATAGGGGAACCTGGATGCTCATATTGGATCCTATATATTCTACGAAGATCTTTATCGGTCAAACCGCATAACAATATATGTTGTTCCCTTTGTCATCGGTGTGTTACTTGCCCGAAATTCGATCGTCGGTATCTCAATACCTAGTTCAATCTCGTTAACGACAAGTCTCTTTACTCATTCCGTAATGCATCATCCCGCAACTAACTCATTAGTCACATTGCTTGCAAGGCTTATACTAATGTGCATTACCGAGAGGGCCCAGAGATACCTCTGCGACAATCGGAGCGACAAATCCTAATCTTGATCTATGCCAACTCAACGTACCATCAGAGACACCTGTAGAGCACCTTTATAATCACCCAGTTACGTTGTGACGTTTGGTAGCACACAAAGTGTTCCTCCGGTATTTGATAGTTGCATAATCTCATAGTCATAGGAACATGTATAAGTCATGAAGAAAGCAATAGCAACAAACTAAACGATCATGTGCTAAGCTAACGGAATGGGTCAAGTCAATCACATCATTCTCTAATGATGTGATCTCGTTAATCAAATGACAACTCATGTCTATGGTTAGGAAACACAACCATCTTTGATTCAACGAGCTAGTCAAGTAGAGGCATACTAGTGACATTTTGTTTGTCTATGTATTCACACATGTACTAAGTTTCTGGTTAATACAATTCTAGCATGAATAATAAACATTTATCATGATATAAGGAAATATAAATAACAACTTTATTACTGCCTCTAAGGCATATTTCCTTTAGGTTCAAAGACATTTTCCTTCCCCATCTTAACAATGAAAGTTTTTGAACCAGGATTTCAATACGGATTTACAAAATCGATTTTCAAATTGCAGGAAAGATTACAACTAGGATTTGAACAACCTTAAAACTACGATTCTCTATCAATAGAACTACTTACTCTACCTCCTCTTAAAAGTGGCCTCGCAAGCCGGGGAGGCTTCGGGCGTTGCGACTTTCGTGGCCACATGGTCGACAAACGCATCTGTGTCTTAGATGCGGGATACAAACACATTTTTAAAGCCACTGTGAGCACGACTTCGAATCCTATGCATGCAGCCATCAAGGTATGATCGAAGTAGGTAAGGGCGACAGGGAGGTAGGCAGGGCCAATTGCGGCGCGCATTGTCCTTGACCCACTCGGAGTAGTGTCATACCCTTTCCCAGAACCTTTTGTCGGCGCAATCCTCTTAGGTCTCACAGGGAAAGGTCCAAGGAGAGGGTGCGACCGCATTGACATGGTTGATGGGGGTTGATTGTGTTGATGATGGGAAGGGGGAGAGAGAGGATGGGGTGGCAGATGGTTTAGTGTGCGACGGGGGCGATGGGGGTTTATATACTTGTGAATGGGCCCGCTACAACAAGAAACACCGGCGGATTTGCCTCATGTGGGCGGGAAACAGGTGCGAAACGCACGGCGAACATTAATTGATGCATTTCCCGGTGGAAAAGCGGTTGTGGCATTGGCAGGGTCAGGAGCGGCACCGTATGAACGGCGGAGCCATTGACCGGGCTGCGTGCTGGAGGAAGAGGTCGGGCTGAAACTTCCCTCATGTCCAAGCGGTTGCGGATGGAGCACGCTCCATATGAATGCCCCTAGCCTCCAAATACGGTGGATCATGGGCTCGATTTGGAGGGCGTTCCATATAGTATGCAGGGCTAGGGGTGTTTGGCGACTCTCCTAGAGTGGTCTTTGCGGCCAAAATCATCATACCGGTGGTTATTCTGCCGATCGGCCTAATATGGCGACTCTGCTAGAGTTGGTCTAATTAAAAGACGTGAAAGCTTTCTCTTGTCTCAGCCTTTGTTTCCACCTTTGAGACATAATGGAAAGCTTATGGGCCTTCCTGAACCCGGATCGTCGCCGCCCTGAGACAAGATGGAGGAGGTGCTCGAAGATCCCTTGCATACAATAGTTGTAGGCCTTTGTTTAGGTTAGTTGTTGTCCTTCTGGCATCTGGATTTATGCCTTATCAGAGCTCCATGCCAACCCTAGTGAGTAGCAACCAATGGCCATCTTCTGCCTCCTGGAGGATGGCAGCTGACGATGGTGGATCCAATGGCAGCTCTCCAAATAAGCTCAAGGGGCGCTAGATCTAAGGAGATTGTGTATTTGAGTTTATTCCCAACTGCGGCTGCTTTGGTGCGAAGTCATCCTCAATATCATTTTATTCACCATGAAATACATTATCATACAATTTATTTGGTGGTGTTGATATAGATAAATTTCTCTATAAACATGATTATATATAGTTGATGAAGCATGACTATTGCAATAACCAATTGAAACTATATTATTGGACAACATACTTTATCATCGGGCCAATGTTTACAATATCATCATATTCAACAATTTATTGTCTAATTTATTAATCAGGAATCTGGCGATTAATCAGGCTAGACCCCTAAGGACATAAACCCCAAAACAGGGCCTCCCCTTCAACAGCCTCTAGCACATCACACCCCATCCCCGTTTCAATAGGGCATGTGTTGTAGTGTTGTCCTAGTTTATTTGTCATTAACTCATTATTTAAAGGCCTAGAGCACATTGATGGTTGTTTCCATTTTTACCATATTAGTGCTTCGAACCTGGGAATTGCAAGCAAAACCTGACCGATTAATAGTGTACTAACAAAATCAATTAATTGGCCGATTCTCGATTAATCTCTAATTCCAACGAATCAAAACACTAATCATAAGCGATATCCTGAACATTATTCATCGCTCACTTCAACATTATGTTGTACATTAACTGCGAATTTAAGTCATATGTCTTGACATTCATAAGAAGATTAATGAGTCTAACAAGCTAACCAGGACTTCTAAAGAGTTGGTAATTATCGAAAATGTTGTGTGTGAGACAATTCAAGTTGACCACAGACAACTGCATCGCTCTCACTCATGCGGATACAGAGGAAAATCCTAGCCACCTCGAGAGCCCCTTCCCGCTCTTGGCTCATCATTGCTAAAGGATGCAAGGGCAAAGCCCGCTTGGCGGACGATGGCGGCGAGGACCCCTTTCGGTCGGTGGTGGCCTGATTGGGGAGGTGGTAAGTGTGAGACGACTTTAGGTGTTGTGTGGCGGTATTCTAGCATGTGGAGATAACATCGGTGTGAGCTGGTGAGTCGAGGTTGTGGCCGGCGATATGTCTAGTACAACTCAAATATTGGCTAGGTGGATCTGGGTGCTCCTCCTGCTATGGTGGGAAAGTTTCCTACTCCAGCCAGGGGCAATCAATGCAACATTAGTTGGTTGATGTGCAACTCAATATGCTTTACAACCTTCAATGGACACGTTGCTATCAGTGGGCATTTGATGCGATTCACATTTTGTCTAGTTTGGGGCCCTGATTTGGTGGATATGGGGTAGACCGATCCTATGATGGTCGGGCCCTATTGCGTCCCCATCTTGGTACCTCGCCCATGTGACCTAGGAGAAGGGATGCGTGTTTTGGTTGTTTGGCTTTGTGTGCCAATTAACCTCCTTCGGGTGGTCATGCTTCGGCATGTGAAATGGGGAACGTAGCATGCAATTTCAAAAAAAAAAATCCTACGCTCACGCAAGATCTATCTAGGAGATGCATAGAAACGAGGGGGAGAGTGTGTCTATGTACCTTTGTAGACCATAAGCGGAAGCGTTTCACAACACGGTTGATGTAGTCGAACTTTCTTCGCGGTCCACTGATCGAGTACCGAATGTATGACACCTCCGAGTTATGCACACGTTCAGCTTGGTGACGTCCCTCGCCTTCTTGATCCAGCAAAATGTCGAGGTAGTAGAGTTCCATCAGCACGACGGCATGGTGACGGTGATGGTGAAATCTCGGCAGGGGCTTCGCCTAAGCACTACGAAGTTATGACCAGAGGCGTAAACTGTGGAGGGGGGTGCCGCACATGGCTAACATAATATCTGGGGTGTGCTAGGCGCCCCCTCCCACATATATATAGGTGGGGGAGGTGGGAGCAGCCAGGGGGCGCTCCAAGTAGGATCCGAATCCTACTAGGGGGTTTTCCCAAGTGGCGCCCCCTGCCTTTTTCACCGGAGAAGAAAAGGGAAGGGGAAGAGAGAAAGGAAAGGGGGGCCGAACCCCCTTTTTCCTTCTCCCAATATGGCCTCCTGCCATAGGGGGGCGCACCACCCCTTGTGGGCTGGTGTGCTCCCATCTCATGGCCCATATGGCCCATATCTCTCCCCGGGGGTTCCAGTAACCCCTCCTGGTACTCCGATAAATACCCGATACACTGTGGAACACTTCCGGTGTCCGAATACCATTGTCCTATATATCAATCTTTACCTCTCGACCATTTCGAGACTCCTCATCATGTCCATGATCACATCCAGAACTCCGAACAACATTCGGTCACCAAATCACAGAAGTCATATAATAATATATCGTCAACGAACGTTAAGCGTGCGGACCCTACGGGTTCGAGAACTATGTAGACATGACTGAGACACCTCTTTGGTAAATAACCAATAGCAAACTTGGATGCTCATATTGGCTCCCGCATATTCTATGAAGATCTTTATTGGCCGAACCGTTATGACAACATATGTTACTCCCTTTGTCCATCGGTATGTTACTTGCCCGAGGTTCAATCGTAGGTATCTTTATACCTAGTTCAATCTCGTTACCGGCAAGTCTCTTTACTCGTTCCATAATATATCATCTTGCAACTAACTCATTAGTCAGTTTGCTTGCAAGTCTTCTTATGATGTGTATTACTGAGAGGGCCCAGAGATACCTCTCCGATACTCGGAGAGACAAATCCTAATCTCGATCTATGCCAACCCAATAAACACCTTAGGAGATGCCTGTAGAGCATTTTTATAATCACCCAGTTACGTTGTGACGTTTGATAACACACAAGGCATTCCTCTGGTATCCGGGAGTTGCATAATCTCATAATCGAAGGAATATGTATTTGACATGAAGAAATCAATAGCAATAAAACTGAACGATCAATACGCTATGCTAACCAACGGGTCTTGTCCATCACATCATTCTCCTAATGATGTGATCCAGTTCATCAAATGAGAACACATGTCTATGGTTAGGAAACTTAACCATGTTTGATTAACGAGCTAGCCTAGTAGAGGCTTACAAGGGACACAGTGTTTTTGTCTATGCATCCACACATGTATCAAGTTTCCGGTTAATACAATTCTAGCATGAATAATAAACATTTATCATGAAATAAGGAAATATAAAATAACAACTTTATTATTGCCTCTAGGGCATATTTCCTTCAGTCTCCCACTTGCACTAGAGTCAATAATCCAGTTCGCATCGCCATGTGATTTAACACCAATAGTTCACATCGTCGTGTGATTCACACCTAAAGTTCACATTGCCATGTGACCAACACCCAAAAGGTTTAAATAGAGTCAATAACCTAGTTCACATTGCCATGTGATTAACACCCAAAGAGTACTAAGGTGTGATCATGTTTTTCTTGTGAGAGAAATTTAGTCAACGGGTCTGCCACATTTAGATCTGTATGTATTTTGCAAATTTCTATGTCTACAATGCTCTGCACACAGCTACTCTAGCTAATTGCTCACACGTTCAATACGTATCTAGATTGAGACTTAGAGTCATCTAGATCAGTGTTAAAGCTTGCATCGACGTAACTCTTTACGACGAACTCTTTATCACCTCCATAACCGAGAAACATTTCATTAGTCCTCATTAAGGTAACTAAGGATAATCTTTACTGTTGTCCAGTGATCTACTCCTAGATCACTACTGTACCCCTTGCCAAACTCATGGCAAGGTACAACAGGTTTGGTACACAACATGGAATACTTTATAGAACCTATGGCTGAGGCATAGGGAATGACTTTTATTTTATCTTCTGCTGTGGTCGGGTTTTGAGTCTTTACTCAACTTCACACCTTACAATACAGGCAAGAACTCCTTCTTTGACTGATCCATTTTTGAACTCCTTCAAAATCTTGTCAAGGTATGTACTCATCTTATCAAGCGTCTTGATCTATCTCTATAGATCTTGATGCCCAATATGTAAGCGGCTTCACCGAGGTCTTTCATTAAAAAATTCTTATTCAAGTATCCTTTTATGCTATCCAGAAAATCTATATCATTTCCAATCAACAATATGCCATCCACATATAATATCAGAGATGTTACCGAGCTCCCACTCACATTCTTGTAAATACATGCTTCACTGTAAGTCTGTATAAAACCATATACGTTGATCACCTCATCAAAGCGTATATTCCAACTCCGAGATGCTTGCACCAGTCCATAGATGGATCGTTGGAGCTTGCATACCTTGTTAGCACCTTTAGCATCGACAAAACCTTCTGGTTGCATCATATACAACTCTTCTTAGAGATATCCATTTAAGGAATGCAGTTTTGACATCCATTTGCAAGATTTTATAAAATGTGGCAATTGCTAACATGATTTGGACGGACTTAAGCATCACTATGGTTGAGAAAGTATCATCATAGTCAACCCCTTGAACTTGTTGAAAACCTTTTGCGACAAGTCAAGCTTTGTAGACAGTAACATTACCATCAGTGTCACTCTTCTTCTTGAAGATCCATTTATTCTCTATGGGTTGCCAATCATCGGGCAAGTCCACCAAAGTCCACACACTACTAGGGAAAAGCATAGCAGTAGCGCGGGTTTTGGGGTATTAGTAGCGCGGGTTTTGGGGTATTAGTAGCGCGGGCGCCCACACTACTGATACGGCGCTACAGCTAACTGGTAGTAGTAGCGCAGTGCATCCCGCGCTACTAGTATGTGTGTTAGTAGTAGCGTGTGTCCGTGACCCGTGCTACTACTATTAATTTCGAAAACAAAACAAAAAATCTCGACCCCGTGCATGCAATCAATGGTGTCAATGGTTCAATCCAGTGACAACAGGGGTCGCCGGAGGTGCGGACGGGTAGCGGCAGACCAGATCCGGCGAAGGCTATTGGAGAGGGACCAGATCCAATGTAGAGCAAGACGATGGTGTGAGGATCCTCTTCGCGGCCAAGGTAGAGAGCTCCTGGTTGGCCATGTCGACGACCTGCGCAGGCATGGGCACGGGAGGTGAGTAAAGTCAAAGGGAGAGGGAGAGGAAAAAAGAGAAACAAGGGAGAAAGGAAGGAGATGGAGGGCGCATCGGGGCTGGTACTCGTGGTGAGGTACTCTGCCGTGGTGGCATCACTACAAAAAAAATACACTTTCGTGATGATGCGTGTTTATCACAGTAGGTCGCGTTTTTTGTCATGCATGTACATCCATGACAATTTTATGATAGAATCAAGATAGTCATACCTGTGCTATCGTAGAAGTGTTCCATGACATTACCAAAATTATCATCACGGAAGTGTCCACTTCCATGACGATAAATCACGTGTCACAGAAGTGCTTTCGTCAAGGGTGACCGACACGTGGCATCCACCGTAACGGAACACCGTTAAGCTATCGGGTCGGGTTTTGGATCCGATAACCCGTTAACAGCCCCGACCAATGGGGATTTTCCACGTGTAAAATCATCATTGGCTGGAGGAGACACGTGTCAGCTCCGCGTTGGCACAAGTGTCACTCATCCAATGGGCAAGACACGCCTATGATATGTTGACACGTGGACCAACCCATCAAGTTTAAATGGGCCGGCCCAACTAAAGGCCCACAAGATTTTGTGGACCATAATGGGCCGGCCCAATTAAAAGCCCACGAGATTTTGCGGACCATAATGGGCTGGCCCAGCTAAAGGCCCTCAAGATTTTGCGGGCCATAATGGGTCAGGCCAGGTAAAGGCCCACAAGATTTTTGTGCGCCATAATGGGCCGGCCCAGGTAAAGGCCCACAAGATTCTTGTGGATCATAATGGGCCGGCCCAGCTAAAGGCCCATGAGATTTTGCTGACATTAATGGGCTGGCCCAGCTGCAGGCCCACAAGATTTTGAGGACCCTAGTAGGCCGGCCCATTAATTGGTTGCCCTGTTTTGGGCCAAATGTCGGCCCATATTTGATCCAGTCCATTAATGGCCTGCCACGTTCCGGGCCTAATAATGGCCCATATGAGATCCGGCCCTTTAAAAACCTACCATGTTCTGGGCCAAATTACGGCCCAGATCAGGTCCGGCCCTTTAAGAGGCTTTGGGCTAAATTATTGCCCATATCAGATTCGGCCCGTCAACTGGACGCTATGCTTTTGGGCCCACTTGCTAAAGGCACATTTAATAATTCGGCCTGATATTAGTTTCGGCCTGTTAAGGGCCCGTTTAACATTTTGGCCCTATATTAATTTTGTCCTGTTAAAAGCCCGTCATATAGTTGGGCCTAACTATGGCCCGGTTTGCATCCGGCCTGCTCGCAGCCGATATCTGGTTGGGCAAAACAAGGACCGAGACAATTTTGGCCTGTTAAACGTTAGTGATTTGATTCGCACAATCATGGGCCGGGGTCCATTTTGGGCTGCTGCCGGCCCGTGAGGTGTTCGGCACGTTTCAGGCCCAACCTACTTCTCACCCTCCTAAAAGCCCATTGAGTTTTCTTGCAAAAAGAGGGTCGGGGGTGTTGGGTTTCGTAGTAATTTCAAAAAATTTCCTACGCGCACACAGGATCATGTGATGCATAGCAACGAGAGGAGAGTGTTGTCTACGTACCCAACGCAGACCGACTGCGGAAGCGATGACACAACGTAGAGGAAGTAGTCGTACGTCTTCACGATCCAACCGATCAAGCACCGAAACTACGGCACCTCCGAGTTCGAGCACACGTTCAGCTCGATGACGATCCCCGGACTCCGTCCAGCAAAGTGTCGGGGAAGAGTTTCGTCAGCACGACGGCGTGGTGACGATCTTGATGAACTACAGCAGCAGGGCTTCGCCTAAACTCCGCTACAGTATTATCGAGGAATATGGTGGCAGGGGGCACCGCACACGGCTAAGCAATCGATCACGTGGATCAACTTGTGTCAACTTGTGTGTTTAGAGGTGCCCCTGCCTCCGTATATAAAGGAGCCAAGGGGGGAGGGTGCGCCGGCCAAGAGGGAGAGGCGCAGGAGGAGTCCTACTCCTACCGGGAGTAGGACTCCCCCCCAATCCTATTCCAACTAGGATTCCCAAGGGGGAAAGAGGGAGAGGGGTGGCCGGCCACCTCTCCTAGTCCTAATAGGACTAGGGGAAGGGGGGAGGCGCGCAGCCCCCTTGGGCTGCCCCTTTCTCCTTTCCACTAAGGCCCATGATGGCCCATATGGCTCCCGGGGGGGGGGGGGTTCCGGTAACCTCCCGGTAACCCGGTAAAATCCCGATTTCACCCGGAACACTTCCGATGTCCAAACATAGACTTCCAATATATCAATCTTTATGTCTCGACCATTTCGAGACTCCTCGTCATGTCCGTGATCACATCCGGGACTCCGAACAACCTTCGGTACATCAAAATGCATAAACTCATAATATAACTGTCATCGTAACCTTAAGCGTGCGGACCCTACGGGTTCGAGAACAATGTAGACATGACCGAGACACGTCTCTGGTCAATAACCAATAGCGGGACCTGGATGCCCATATTGGCTCCTACATATTCTACGAAGATCTTTATCGGTCAGACCGCATAACAACATACGTTGTTCCCTTTGTCATCGGTATGTTACTTGCCCGAGATTCGATCGTCGGTATCCAATACCTAGTTCAATCTCGTTACCGGCAAGTCTCTTTACTCGTTCTGTAATACATCATCTCACAACTAACATATTAGTTGTAATGCTTGCAAGGCTTATGTGATGTGTATTACCGAGAGGGCCCAGAGATACCTCTCCAACAATCGGAGTGACAAATCCTAATCTCGAAATACGCCAACCCAACATCGACCATTGGAGACACCTGTAGTACTCCTTTATAATCACCCAGTTACGTTGTGACGTTTGGTAGTACCCAAAGTGTTCCTCCGGTAAACGGGAGTTGCATAATCTCATAGTCATAGGAACATGTATAAGTCATGAAGAAAGCAATAGCAACATACTAAACGATCGGGTGCTAAGCTAATGGAATGGGTCATGTCAATCAGATCATTCTACTAATGATGTGACCTCGTTAATCAAATAACAACTCTTTGTTTCATGGTTAGGAAACATAACCATCTTTGATTAACGAGCTAGTCAAGTAGAGGCATACTAGTGACACTATGTTTGTCTATGTATTCACACATGTATTATGTTTCCGGTAAATACAATTCTAGCATGAATAATAAACATTTATCATGATTATAAGGAAATAAATAATAACTTTATTATTGCCTCTAGGGCATATTTCCTTCAGTCTCCCACTTGCACTAGAGTCAATAATCTAGATCACATCACCATGTGATTAACATCAATAGTTCACATCATCATGTGATTAACACCCATAGTTCACATCGCTATGTGACCAACACCCAAAGGGTTTACTAGATTCAGTAATCTAGTTCACATCGCTATGTGATTAACACCCAAGGAGTACTAAGGTGTGATCATGTTTTGCTTGTGAGAGAATCTTAGTCAACGGGTCTGCCACATTCAGATCCACATGTATTTTGCAAATTTCTATGTCAACAATGCTCTGCATGGAGCTACTCTAGCTAATTGCTCCCACTTTCAGTATGTATCTAGACCGAGACTTAGAGTCATCTAGATTAGTGTCAAACTTGCATCGGCGTAACCCTTTACGACGAACCTTTTTCCACTTCCATAATCGAGAAACATATCCTTATTTCACTAAGGATAATTTTGACCGCTGTCCAGTGATCTACTCCTAGATCACTATTGTACTCCCTTGCCAAACTCAGTGGTAGGGCATACAATAGATCTGGTATACAGCATGGCATACTTTATAGAACCTATGACTGAGGCATAGGGAATGACTTTCATTCTCTTTCTATTTTCTGCCGTGGTCGGGCTTTGAGTCTTACTCAACTTCACACCTTGTAACACAGGCAAGAACTCTTTCTTTGACTGTTCCATTTTGAACTACTTCAAAATCTTGTCAAGGTATGTACTCATTGGAAAAACTTATCAAGCGTCTTGATCTATCTCTATAAATCTTGATACTCAATATGTAAGCAGCTTTACCGAAGTCTTTATTTGAAAAAACTCCTTTCAAACACTCCTTTATGCTTTACAGAATAATTCTACATTATTTCCGATCAACAATATGTCATTCACATATACTTTATCAGAAATGCTGTAGTGCTCCCACTCACTTTCTTGTAAATACAGGCTTCACCGCAAGTCTGTATAAAACTATATGCTTTGATCAACTCATCAAAGCGTATATTCCAACTCCGAGATTCTTGCACCAGTCCATAGATGGATCACTGGAGCTTGCACATTTTGTTAGTACCTTTCGGATTGACAAAACCTTCTGTTGCATCATATACAACTCTTCTTTAATAAATCCATTAAGGAATGCAGTTTTGTTTATCCATTTGCCAGATTTCATAAAATGCGGCAATTACTAACATGATTCAGACAGACTCAAGCATAGATACGAGTGAGAAGCTCTCATCGTAGTCAACACCTTGAACTTGTCGAAAAACCTTTTGCGACAATTCTAGCTTTGTAGATAGTAACACTACTATCAGCGTCCGTCTTCCTCTTGAAGATCCATTTATTCTCAATTGCTTGCCGATCATCGGGCAAGTCAACCAAAGTCCAAACTTTGTTCTCATACATGGATCCCATCTCAGATTTCATGGCTTCAAGCCACTTTGCGGAATCTGGGCTCACCATCGCTTCTTCATAGTTTGTAGGTTCATCATGATCTAGTAGCATGACTTCCAGAAAAGGATTATCGTACCACTCTGGCGCGGATCTTACTCTGGTTGATCTACGAGGTTCAGTAGTGTCTTGTTCTGAAGTTTCATGATCATCATCATTAGCTTCCTCACTAACTGGTGTAGGTGTCACAGAAACAGTTTTCTGTGATGTACTACTTTCCAATAAGGGAGCAGGTACAGTTACCTCGTCAAGTTCTACTTTCCTCCCACTCACTTCTTTCGAGAGAAACTCCTTCTCCAGAAAGTTTCCGAATTTAGCAACAAAAGTCTTGCCTTTCGGATCTGTGATAGAAGGTGTATCCAATAGTTTCCTTTGGATATCCTATGAAGACGCACTTCTCCGATTTGAGTTTGAGCTTATCAGGATGAAACTTTTTCATATAAGCATCGCAACCCCAAATTTAAGAAACGACAGCTTAGGTTTCTTGCCAAACCATAGTTCACACGGTGTCGTCTCAACGGATTTAGATGGTGCCCTATTTAACGTGAATGCAGCTGTCTCTAATGCATAACCCCAAAACGATAGTGGTAGATCGGTAAGACACATCATAGATCGCACCATATCTAATAAAGTACGGTTATGACGTTCGGACACACCATTATATTGTGGTGTTCTAGGTGGCATGAGTAGTGAAACTATTTCACATTGTTTTTAACTGAAGGCCAAACTCGTAACTCAAATACTCTTCTCTACGATCAGATCGTAGAAACTTTATTTTCTTGTTACGATGATTTTTCACTTCACTCTGAAATTCTTTGAACTTTTCAAATGTTTCAGACTTATGTTTCATCAAGTAGATATACTCATATCTGCTCAAATCATCTGTGAAGATCAGAAAATAATGATACCTGTCGCGAGCCTCAATATTCATCGGACTACATACATCAGTATGTATGATTTTCAACAAATCTATTGCTCGCTCCATTGTTCCGAAGAACAGAGTCTTAGTCATCTTGCCCATGAGGCATGGTTCGCAAGCATCAACTGATTCATAATCAAGTGATTCCAAAAGCCCATCAGTATGGAGTTTCTTCATGCGCTTTACACCAATATGACCTAAACGGCAGTGCTACAAACAAGTTGCACTTATCATTATTAACTTTGCATCTTTTGGTTTCAATATTATGATTATGTGTATCACTATGATCGAGATCCAACGAACTATTTTCATTGGGTGTGTAACCATATAAGGTTTCATTCATGTAAACAGAACAACAATTTATTCTCTTACTTAAATGAATAACCGTATTACAATAAACATGATCAAATCATATTCATGCTCAACGCCAACACCAAATAACACTTATTCAGGTTCAACACTAATCCCGAAAGTATAGGGAGTGTGCGACGATGATCATATCAATCTTGGAACCACTTCCAACATACATCGTCACTTCACCCTTAACTAGTCTCTGTTTATTCTGCAACTCCCGTTTTGAGTTACTAATCTTAGCAACTGAACTAGTATCAAATACTGAGGGGTTGCTATAAACACTAGTAAAGTACACATCAATAACATGTATATCAAATATACTTATGTTCACTTTGCCATCCTTCTTTTCCGCCAATCACTTGGGGTAGATCCGCTTCCAGTGACCAGTCCCTTTGCAGTAGAAGCACTTAGTCTCAGGCTTAGGACCAGACTTGGGCTTCTTCACTTGAGCAGCAACTTGTTTGCTGTTCTTCTTGAAGTTCCCCTTCTTCCCTTTGCCCTTTTCTTGAAACTAGTGGTCTTGTCAATCATCAACACTTGATGCTCTTTCTTGTTTTCTACCTTCGTCGATTTCAATATCACGAAGAGCTCGGGAATCGTTTCCGTCATCCCTTGCATACTATAGTTCATCATGAAGTTCAGTAACTTAGTGATGGTGACTAGAGAATTCTGTCAATCACTATCTTATCTGGAAGATTAACTCCCACTTGATTCAAGCAATTGAAGTACCCAGACAATCTGAGCACATGCTCACTAGTTGAGCGATTCTCCTCCATCTTTTAGCTATAGAACTTGTTGGAGACTTCATATCTCTCAACTCGGGTATTTGCTTGAAATATTAACTTCAATTACTGGAACATCTCATATGGTCCATGATGTTCAAACATCTTTGAAGTCCCGATTCTAAGCCGTTAAGCATGGTGCACTTAAACTATCAAGTAGTCATCATATTGAGCTAGCCAAACGTTCATAACGTCTGCATCTGCTCCTGCAATAGGTCCGTCACCTAGCGGTGCATCAAGGACATAATTCTTCTGTGCAGCAATGAGGATAAACCTCAGATCGCGGATCAAATCCGCATCATTGCTACTAACATTTTTCAACACAATTTTCTCTAGGAACATATCAAAATAAACATATGAAAGCAACAACGCAAGCTATTGATTTTACAACATAATTTGCAAAATACTATCAGGACTAAGTTCATGATAAATTTAAGTTCAATTAATCATATTACTTAAGAACTCCCACTTAGATAGACATCCCTCTAATCCTCTAAGTGATTACGTGATCCAAATCAACTAAACCATAACCGATCATCACGTGAGATGGAGTAGTTTTCAATGGTGAACATCGTTATGTTGATCATATCTACTATATGATTCACGCTTGACCTTTCGGTCTCCGTGTTCCGAGGCCATATCTGCATATGCTAGGCTCGTCAAGTTTAACCTGAGCATTCTGCGTGTGCAAAACTGGCTTGCACCCGTTGTAGAAGGACGTAGAGCTTATCACACCCGATCATCACGTGGTGTCTGGGCACGACGAACTTTGGCAACGGTGCATACTCAGGGAGAACACTTCTTGATAATTTAGTGAGAGATCATCTTATAATGCTACCGTCAATCAAAGCAAGATAAGATGCATAAAAAGATAAACATCACATGCAATCAATATAAGTGATATGATATGGCCATCATCATCTTGTGCTTGTGATCTCCATCTCCGAAGCACCGTCATGATCACCATCGTCACCGGCGCGACACCTTGATCTCCATCGTAGCATCGTTGTCGTCTCGCCAATCTTATGCTTCCACGACTATCACTACCATTTAGTAATAAAGTAAAGCATTACATCGCGATTGCATTGCATACAATAAAGCGACAACCATATGGCTCCTGCCAGTTGCCGATAACTTGGTTACAAAACATGATCATCTCATACAATAAAATTTAGCATCATGCCTTGACCATATCACATCACAACATGCCCTGCAAAAACAAGTTAGACGTCCTCTACTTTGTTGTTGCATGTTTTACGTGGCTGCTACGGGCTTAAGTAAGAACCAATCTCACCTACGCATCAAAACCACAACGATAGTTTGTCAAATAGACTCCGTTTTAACCTTCGCAAGGACCGGGCGTAGCCATACTTGGTTCAACTAAAGTTGGAGAGGCAGTCGCCCGCAAGCCATCTCTGTGCAAAGCACGTCGAGGGAACCGGTCTCGCGTAAGCGTACGCGTAAGGTTGGTCCGGGTCGTCTCGTCCAACAATACCGCCGAACCAAAATATGACATGCTGGTAGGCAGTATGACTTGTATCGTCCACAACTTACTTGTGTTCTACTCGTGCATATAACATCAACATCAATAACCTAGGCTCGGATGCCACTGTTGGGTTTCGTAGTAATTTCAAAAATTTTCCTACGCGCACACAGGATCATGTGATGCATAGCAACGAGAGGAGAGTGTTGTCTACGTACCCAACGCAGACCGACTGCGGAAGCGATGACACAACGTAGAGGAAGTAGTCGTACGTCTTCACGATCCAACCGATCAAGCACCGAAACTACGGCACCTCCGAGTTCGAGCACACGTTCAGCTCGATGACGATCCCCGGACTCCGATCCAGCAAAGTGTCGGGGAAGAGTTTCGTCAGCACGACGGCGTGGTGACGATCTTGATGAACTACAGCAGCAGGGCTTCGCCTAAACTCCGCTACAGTATTATCGAGGAATATGGTGGCAGGGGGCACCGCACACGGCTAAGCAATCGATCACGTGGATCAACTTGTGTCAACTTGTGTGTTTAGAGGTGCCCCTGCCTCCGTATATAAAGGAGCCAAGGGGGGAGGGTGCGCCGGCCAAGAGGGAGAGGCGCAGGAGGAGTCCTACTCCTACCGGGAGTAGGACTCCCCCCCCAATCCTATTCCAACTAGGATTCCCAAGGGGGAAAGAGGGAGAGGGGTGGCCGGCCACCTCTCCTAGTCCTAATAGGACTAGGGGAAGGGGGGAGGCGCGCAGCCCCCTTGGGCTGCCCCTTTCTCCTTTCCACTAAGGCCCATGATGGCCCATATGGCTCCGGGGGGGGGGGGTTCCGGTAACCTCCCGGTAACCCGGTAAAATCCCGATTTCACCCGGAACACTTCCGATGTCTAAACATAGACTTCCAATATATCAATCTTTATGTCTCGACCATTTCGAGACTCCTCGTCATGTCCGTGATCACATCCGGGACTCCGAACAACCTTCGGTACATCAAAATGCATAAACTCATAATATAACTGTCATCGTAACCTTAAGCGTGCGGACCCTACGGGTTCGAGAACAATGTAGACATGACCGAGACACGTCTCTGGTCAATAACCAATAGCGGGACCTGGATGCCCATATTGGCTCCTACATATTCTACGAAGATCTTTATCGGTCAGACCGCATAACAACATACGTTGTTCCCTTTGTCATCGGTATGTTACTTGCCCGAGATTCGATCGTCGGTATCCAATACCTAGTTCAATCTCGTTACCGGCAAGTCTCTTTACTCGTTCCGTAATACATCATCTCACAACTAACATATTAGTTGTAATGCTTGCAAGGCTTATGTGATGTGTATTACCGAGAGGGCCCAGAGATACCTCTCCAACAATCGGAGTGACAAATCCTAATCTCGAAATACGCCAACCCAACATCGACCATTGGAGACACCTGTAGTACTCCTTTATAATCACCCAGTTACGTTGTGACGTTTGGTAGTACCCAAAGTGTTCCTCCGGTAAACGGGAGTTGCATAATCTCATAGTCATAGGAACATGTATAAGTCATGAAGAAAGCAATAGCAACATACTAAACGATCGGGTGCTAAGCTAATGGAATGGGTCATGTCAATCAGATCATTCTACTAATGATGTGACCTCGTTAATCAAATAACAACTCTTTGTTTCATGGTTAGGAAACATAACCATCTTTGATTAACGAGCTAGTCAAGTAGAGGCATACTAGTGACACTATGTTTGTCTATGTATTCACACATGTATTATGTTTCCGGTAAATACAATTTTAGCATGAATAATAAACATTTATCATGATTATAAGGAAATAAATAATAACTTTATTATTGCCTCTAGGGCATATTTCCTTCAGGGGGTTACTCGGCCTATTAAAGGCCCGAATCTACTAGTGGCCGGGTTTACTTTTGGCCTTTTACCGGACCAAGATGACGGGGCCCATGATGCAGATCATACATCGTGATTGCATGACGGCCCGATTATGTACCGTAATTTTACGGTTTGGCCGGTTTACTGCGAAGACAGGATATATATACAGTAAAATAACTGCAGCATCGTGAATAAGAAAAAACCTAGACTATACAATAAAGAAATTATGGCATATTACATCCACTGGGCATCAAAGTACACCACTATGATAATAAAGCACAAGCAGACCGCAGATTACATACACTGGGCATCAAAGATCGCCACCAGTGCAAATAAACACGCCAACAAAATAATATACAAAACCGACAGCACTTCAATAGAGTTCAAGAAAGGTTAGCCCTGCTGGGGAGCTGCAGCGCAAGAAGCTGAGCAAGCTGATGAGACTGCGCTTGTTCAACACTTATATCTTCCTCAGTCTGAAAGATAAACAAGCAGACATATGACAGGTTTTGCACATAAAAGTATCAGTGCTGAGAATTCATCACATTTCTTACTGACGAATAAAGTGGCATAGTTTAAAATTTCATTAACACAATATGGTATTGTTCAGGTCAAGACATGGCAGGAAATGACATTGTGAAGGAGTTGGCAGCTTCACGACACCACTGGATTACAGATCAAGAACTCATAAGTATCAATGGTTAGTGTGTTGTCAATTTATCCCATTTCAGATTGGCAAATAAAGAGACGGTTTAAATAATAGTAGAATGATATGACATTTTTCATAGTTAAGACATTGCAGAATATGACATTGTGCTGTAGTGGGTAGGTTCACCACACCACTGGATTACGGATGAAGAACAGAAGCATACATTCAGTGCAAAAGAAGATCACTTGCTCTGTATAGTTTAATTTACATGGTATGAAGAAGGAACTTGGTTGTACAACTGAAAACTTAAATTGAGAAGGACAAACTTTTGTTTATGAACTACACAATAAACTTTAAACATGCAATTTGATGCAAACACCAAAAATAAACAGCTATTGTGGTCATGCCTAACCAAATATACACAACAAAGTTTGAAGGCTTGAGAAGGACAAACTTACATTATTGGTGAAGACAGGCTCTATAAAGCCCTTGTCCATGCTGATTGGGGGGGGGCAATTCAAGAAGTTTACCACAGAATCTTCTTCATAAGCATTGCCTTTTTTCTACATTTTGTTAAGAGTAAATATAGATGTGATAATATATGAAAAAATGGAGAATATTTAAGATAATATGAAGAGTGATGCTACATAACCAAGTAGCTATAAATGTAAGTGCAGCGATACAGGCAAAAGGTACAGCCAAGAGCAATGCACAGCTAAACTTCTTCAGTACCAACCTTATGGTAAGAGTAAATATAGATCTGATGTGTAGAAAATGGAGGGCAAAGGAAAATAAGCTGTAGAGTGATGGTACATGAACAACTACCTGTCAATATAAGTACACTGATAAAGGACAACATGCACTTACAAGAACAATGCAGAGATA
Source organism: Triticum aestivum (assembly GCF_018294505.1). NCBI lineage: Eukaryota > Viridiplantae > Streptophyta > Magnoliopsida > Poales > Poaceae > Triticum > Triticum aestivum. The sequence goes on along the minus strand of NC_057798.1, from coordinate 690,168,398 downwards.
AAAAAAATTCATTGGCATTGGATATATTCTACACTAATGTAACCATTCATACAAATCAGATAATTTGGAGCGAACAATTGGTAAGCAAGCTATCATGCATGCTGCTGTCACATAATGAACCAGGTATGTATGCAAGTACAATGATACAGGAGAACATGTACTAACAAGAGCAAAGCAGCGGGCAGCATATTTGCGATATCCTGTCGTTCTTTTCAAACCAGAATTCTTCTTCGAGTAGATTTCCTGCAAAAAAGATCCGTAAGGCACATGCAGAAAAGTAGAAGTTCAAATTGTCATGTGGTTTTATAGACAATACCTCATCTTGGGAACGAGACCAGTGCATAACAAGGTTTTTCCATTCAATGTCTTCTAAATTTAGCACAGGAGACTTCACCGGAAATTCGTTTATAGACTTGCCATCAAAGTGTGATTTCCTCAGGTAACACCGATACTACTGCAATGCTTCCTTGAAAAGCACAAGCAAGCTTTGCTCGTCATGACTATCCAAATTGACCCTCGCCTAGTTACAACAATGTAATGTAAATCATTGATGTGTTCAATCAGCAGAAAACAGGAAAATAATAACCATGAATAATAGCACTTACACGTAAGTTGGACAGGAAGATGTGAAAATGGTGTTTGTCTTCACTATAATCTTCCCATGATGGGAATATATGCATGTAGTCCCTAAAAACATTGAAAGCATTGTCTTTTAAACTGGGAATAAATGGAATGGGGTTCCAATCTGCAGGAATTGGCCGTCTCTGCAGTTGGGATAGGTCTTCGGCCGGTGGACTTGCTGTACTTTTTGCTGGAGTGGGATTTTTCTGTGGTACGGCTAGTGCTATGGCAAATGAAATCGGTATACCTTTTGCTGGAGTGCAGGTCCTGTGTGGTGGGGCTAGTGGTGTGGCCAGTGAAGTATGGGTACAGTCTGCTGGAGTCGGTCCTACATTTTGTGTCACTGGTTGTACAGCCAATATAAGTGGGGTGTTGTCTGATTTCTCCGGCAGCACCACGTTTTTCAAGGACTTTGCTGGTGCTCCTTCATGTTCGGCAATCACCCTCTTCCTTTTTGATGTCTGATGCACAAGAATAGCATTTGAGTGGAAAAATATGGTATGATGATAGATGGAATATGTATTGATAATGGATGGGCATGGCATCTCGACATATGTGATGAGTAAACTAAGCAGATGGCGGTGCAACAAAGTAGAAGAAAAGCAAGACAACATATGCAAGATACGTGCAATCAATAAAACCTTGCCAAATTAGAACAGGCACCTTGATGTGTGAACAGGACAGGCCATCTGCCTTTGACTCCTCGAGGTTAGAATAGTCATCAGGATCATATTCTAAACAAGAATCAACAGGTGGGGAGCGTATGAGTTTCATTGCATCCAGAATGGCACTCAATACCTTGGTGCCAATTTTGTAAGTCATTGTAGTGTTTAGCTTCAAGAGTGGACTGCTGCTAGTGCGACACAAAGCAGCTACACAGATCATAGTGTAGATATAACGGGGAAAACCGTAATCATCAGAGTAAAATCAACAAAGTGGAACTTGCTGGAATATATGTGCTAGTACTGCTGGTACGGCTAGAAAGGCTTCGAATACTAATTCTCTTCAGCTGAAGGTGCGGTACTATTAATATCAGTGTAACTCTCAAAGGCGACACAGCTCCCCGCATTTCCTTGCTATTCTTATAGGATTCAAGTGGGCAGGTCACTACAAATCCTATTCCTATGTTTACAAAATCCTACGAATCAAAGAGGCTCAAACTGTCCATCACAACCGATCGTATAGACCTCTACACTGCAAATGTCCCTGCTCATCTTCAGTACAAGGAACATACTGTACTACTATCATACTCCCTTCGTTCCAAAATATAGGTCTTGGTAGAGATTTCCACTATGGATCATATACAGATGTATCCAGATACATTTTAGAGTGTAGATTCACTCATTTTGCTCCATATGTAGTCCATGGTGGAATCTATACAAAGACTTGTAGGAGCGGAGAGAGTACATATTAAAGAAGAACGGAAGAGGAACATGGTAAAGAAGAGCAAGCAGATTTTAGATAATAAAATGTTGGTTGCGCAGTGCCCACACACGATGAACCAGAGTGCATTAAGAATGCAACTCCCAGCTGTCTCTCGACCATTTCAGGCGGTTGGATGAAGATCCTACGTCTCCTAACCCTTCTTCTTCCTCGTCTCTGATTCTTCCCATACAGAACACCGCAGGGGTCGTCGGCCGGACCACCAGCCCCCATCGCCTGTGTTCCTCCGCCACCCCCACCCCCACCCCCACCCACGTCAAGTTTTCTTTGTTCGGCGAGGCCCCACAACCTCTCGAGCCCCTTCATTCGCACTGGCCAACTCTGGCGAGCTCTGTAAAATTGACTGACCCAATTTTGAAATTAAGTCTACTGTGATTTAACTAGTGTGGAATATAAAAGGGGAAAACCATAAGCATTGGGAGTATAGTGTTGAGCGTGCCATGGCGGATCTGAAGGTGCAAACCGGACCAAGGTAACTTCGCAACCAAGACAAGAAATCAGAGTAAAGCAGTGGCGATCTATTTTCTTGCTATGATAAATAAGTTGAGCAGATACGAAAGAGTACCGCCTCTGGTATGGCGCCATGTATGCATCTATGAGAATTTGACGGTGCTATGGTAGTGATGACTGTCGGCGGCGTGGAAGCAGATCTAGGAGGGTAGACGGTGGCAGCGGGGCACGGTGGACGAGATGGTCGTAGGAGCGGCGCCGGCAAGGTGGACGACGACGGGGATGAAGCGAGAGGACGGGATGCAAGGACCCCGGTCCGAAGCCGTGGATGAGAGAGGTCGATCTCTTGTAATGGAAGGCAGCGTCGGGGTATCAGCTCCTGCATGGTGGAGGAGGACGGCAGTGGATGGGGTGGCGGACGTCAGCGGACGGAGGAGGTTGGGGTGGAGAGGGTGTTTTGGTGCCCACGGAGTACGAATGGGGAAAAGGGAGGTAGAGAGGAAGGGGGAACCATGTATTCAGGGCGCGCTTGTCTCAAATGCGAGGAAATTTAGAAACTTAGCCCCCGTTTCAAATTTCCTACATCACAGCAATATTAGTCGGTTGGGGATAGGACGGTAATCTCGCATACACCGAATATTTACCGACGAGAGTTTGTTATTGGCGCCCACCGTGTATGAATATGAATCGGGGAGGGAGTTGATTTCGGACGAAGACACACTGTGTTTTGGCGCCCACCGTGTATGAATCCGGGTGAGAGGCGGTTACGTCACGTTTGGGTGAAATTACAAACCTACCCCTATCGAAACCTATAGAAATCCAGCAAATAGGCTTTGCGTGGCAGGGATAGGCAGTAGTAATTTCCATCTGCAGATTTTGGTTTCGGGCGGTTACTGCGACTTTCCCCGCTTCATTCAAATTTTGCAGAGTGCACGTTTACCGTGCCAACTCAATTTGAATCCCGTTTGTATTCTATTCTTTTCGGGCGGGATCCAATTTCAATTGGAATTAAATTATATATACATCATTTTTTTATATATACTTTCAAAAGCACAACACCATTTATACATAAATATGGTTTACAAATGGCATGATCTCAGATTCATAAGGTTGTATCCATCAATTTGGATTTTCAAATATTTGAAACCACTTTATGTTGAAATCCAATGTATGCATTCCTCGCTAACCGTCTCCAATTAATGTGTGTTTCATGTGGTTTTTTTTACTTCTCAAACATGTATAATGTGTTTCACACACGCAACATATAGTGTAATCCCGTTTAGACATTAATTGCATATAAACCATGCATTGTTTGTAATAAAAGAATCTATGGATCACCAATATTGATCAACTATATAACATTACACGTGTGCCCAAATTCAAATGAATATGCATGTTTGATACACCAATTTGCATTATGATATTATCGATGTCATGATCTCCAGTTTAAATATTTGAATCCCCTTTAATCCAGATATTCGTATCATATAGCTATCACTCATGCTTATATAGGACTATCTTTCTGGACCTATACGCGTTCATCGTCTCTCAGGTATCTTTTGTGCTACCTGTATGTCGACAATGATCTTTTATCTTCGTAACACACTGACGGTACTCTCTCCCTCGACCTTCATCACTCTATCTCTCTCTAAGTATATCTCGCTCCCTGCTATATGTCTCTAACTATGATTCTCCATGTGGAATCTCTTTCTCTCACACAAACACAAAACTTTGTCTCCTGGGGTCTCATTTCTCTCTACTATTCCCATGTGTGCCACTCGCACACCCCTCATATAGAGATGTCTTTCGCTCCTTAGATATGAGAACCTACGACTCTTCCTATTAAATATCTCTTTCTCACACACAAACACAAACTCTGTCTCCCAGGGTCTCATATTTCTCCACTGTTCTCTTGTATGTCACTCACACACACTCTCTCTCCCTAGAGATATCTTGCGTTCCCTCATATGTCTCTCTAGCTATCACTCTCGTTGTGAAATATCTTTCTCTCTCGCAGACACAAAACTCCATCTCTCGGGATCTCATTTCTCTCTGATATCTGTTTGTATGTGAATCACATGCACCCTCTCTCTATCTCTCTCACACCCGCACACATAACTCAGGCTTCTGATCCACTCGACTCCTATCTCTAACGCACACTAGCTAGCATCTTTGTCTTTCTATTTATTTGTTTCTCCATCAACCTTCTTTCTTGCCCTCACTCTTGCTTCCTATCATGCACACTACATATGTTTCTCTCTACATGCAGTCAAGTGGCCTCTTTTTATCTTTCTCTCTCACACACATATATAACTTCACCCTTTGAACCACCCGATGGTCATCTCCAACACTCAAACTAGCGGATGTCCCTCTAGCTAGCATCTCCATCTCTGTATCTATCTGTAGTTTCTCCGTCAACATTTCTTTCTCTCACGGATTCTTGCTTCCTATCACCCACACTATATATGTCTCTCCATTCATATGCATTTATAGGTTGATCTCTTTTGCACAATCGTTGTGCCTCACTCCCTCTGCTCGCCATAGATTCATGCTCCAGCCCACGCCACTATCTCTTAAAGACAAAAACACATGCTCAATTGTCGGGCCTTCTTCCCTGCATTCTCACATGCATGCATATTGTCACACCGATCCGTCTCTCCCATGTCGTTGATCTTATGACTTATGTCTTCTTTCTTTTATCTCGATCATGCGCGTGCACACACACACACACACATCCCACGTATACATGTATACCTGTCACACATGCATGTTCAAGGTCTCTATGTCTCCATACGTAGTTAATTACCCTCAACCCTAACGCCACATCGAATCGTTCTCCTCTTGTGTGCACATAACTTCCGCCTGGATGGGTAAAACACACACTCACACTTAACAAGCTCCTTCTAGCTACCCCCCCTCTCACTCCTCCCCTATATCCCCAAAACCAATAAGACCATCCCTTTGTTTAATTCCCGCCTACATGCACCATCGATATATAGTAGTCTTCCTCGGTGTCTCTTGAACAAACACGTTCTCTCGATGTCGACTCCTCTCACGCGCACACACCTTCTCTTCCCTCTCTACGGGCATTTTCTCTCTCGCACCCCATCATTGGTGGCCTCTACCATACACATTACCTCTCTATGATGAAGCCATGCACACTTACATTACATCCGCCACCGAGGACCCCGCAACACACACACACACACACACACACGCGCGCGCGCGCACATGCACCACCCACCACATAGACTCCATCTCTCTCTCTCTCTCACACACACACAAACACACACACACCCAAACACACACAAACACACACGCACACACGCACGCACGCCCACCCACGCACCCACCCACACAAACACACACACACACACACACTCTCTAAGACTCCATCTCTCTCTCTCTCTCTCTCTCACACACACACACACACTAAGACTCCATCTCTCTCTCTCACACACACACACCCACATCCACACGCACACTAAGACTCCATCTCACACACACATGCTCTAGGTGGAGCATTTGTTCCTACCACCCTTCATCCAACCTTATCTGTATGATAAACAATCACCTTAATTTACTTATATAACATGGACAAATTCCACTTTACTTTAGTAGTCAGCAAACCTATCATCTGTACCCTTATAAAAAAACGAGTTAGTGATGATGGTGTGCCTGCCATCTTGTAATATAGACCATCTGATCTATATCTGACGAATAGAAAGCAAACTATGATAATTTTACAAAAGATACCCGCACCTCTCTCCACATCCTTATCTCCCACAACATCATTGCTCAGCAATTAAAAAAGGAAGTCTCTAGAACAATCTAGCATGGTGGCCGCTGCCGCCTACCAGCGCCGTCCATCCCCATGCCTCCGCCCATTCCGACCACCAGTCAGCACCACGCTCCACTCCTCCTCACCTTATCTCTCATCTTTCATTTTTTTGATGACATTCTCGAGATACCAGTTTTCCGATAAAATTCTCGAGATATCATTAGTTTTTACACATGAGATTACTCCTGCATGGGTTAATCACAACAGGTGTTTTGTAAAACAATGCATATTGATGTTCCGTGCAATGCACGAGCATCTTGCTTGTAATTATATAACGCAAATCACGAGCAGGAAGTGACATTTTTTTTACACAACCACGTTAACATGGCCACGTAAATCACTAGCTAAAGTAAATACCATTATACTTATATCCTGATGCAAAAGGTTGACTACATGTCCGAAGAGTAGAGTCGCACACACGCACTCTGTATCTAAGAATCTCTCTCACACACACACCAGTTACGTGACGCCCACTTAAGCAAACATGTATGTTACAATTTGTGCACCGCGGGTACACGTGATGTTGCGCATTTATTTAAGCCGGACGGCGAACCCAAATAGTATTTGCATTCATTTCCCTCCCGCCGCCTCTTCTCTGGTCGCCGTCGCCCAGTAGCCATGGCCCGGCCGAAGGTAACAACATATGCCATACTCCCGCCGGAGCGGCGCTTTAATATGGAAATTTTAGTGTTCATACATGCATCTTTTTGTGCTAGCACTCCTATATAAGGGTTGACTGGTCGCTGCCCGCGGACGTGCGCGGGCGGTGGAAGAGGAAGGAGAAGGGAAGCGGGCTGTGGAGTATCGTTTTTTTACCACAATTTCTTAGGAAACTGAGTGCAATAATTGAGTAGTTTTGCAAACTACCAGTACTACACCTGAAATGGTTCAAAACCTATACTCCCTTGCCAGCGTGCGCTTCCCGTGTGAAACGGTAGGTGTCGCCCTGGAGTGTCAGTGCCACATTAATGCCCGGCCAGAGCGGAGGCGACCTCTCACTGGCGCCGGCTTTGAAGTGGCGCGACGGCCGAGAGAGGGCCGCTTCTCGGTGCACGCGACTGCTCCGCGTTGAGACTGGCCATAGGCCCTATTTGGATCCATGGGTTAGAGTTAGTTTGAGCTAGTTGGGGCTCAAATAGCCCTAAAGTATCCAAGCATGAGGGTTTAAATTGGAGCAAGTTGCACCGAACCCACCAAAAAAAACTATCCCACCCAAGAGGTGCTAACTGGAGATAGTCCTCATTGGGACCACTAAAAAATCACTTTTCTCTCTCCATCAAGTGCATTTATTGTCAATCTAACCCTGTCACCCAAACACCTCTTTGGCTACAGTTAGTTTAGGGTTAGTCATGAGTTAGTCTAACCTCTAGCTAAGTTAGAGTATCAAACAGGAGCAGTATAGGACATGCAAGTTGCTCAAAGCATACAGTCAAATTCGTACGTGAAAGGATTTTTTTTCTTTTTGAAAACGGAACGTGAAAGGATTTTTTTAGAATGCTCTTGGCATGTCGCTAACATGTGATGAGTTAACCGACCTCAATAGACGGCAAAAACGCCAGCCCGCTGCACTTTGAGAGAGACGATGAGGGAGAAGCGATACAGGCTGCTGGATTACTAGAGATAGGTGTCGCACGGAAGCCAAGAAATATGGTGATAGCATGGGTTAGACATGTACTAGTATGATGTAACTACACTGGGCTGCCGTGTTTCGTACTCTTCGAGTCCACTGTGGAGATGATTGGTTGATTTTATATCGCTAAATAATATTAAATATTGTGAGTGCAGACGCTCCACCGCGAGGTTCCTTGCTCCTTCTCGGTCATCGGGAATCTATGTTCTTCCACTCTATTTTTTTACGTGAGCTTTGTTCATCCTTTTGCCAACACGCGAGACATCTAGCATCAAGGTGCATGTGTTACGCAAGGATCGTTCCATTTATATGAAGAACACGTGGAACTGGAACTACGAGACAGACATGTACCCAGAAGTGGCCATACGAACCTGAGTAATGTAGCGCAGTAAGTGAAGTAGAAAGGCACAAATGGTATGAACATGCGTGGCATATAGGGTGTGTTTGGTTCATTCTCGTCTCAGCATAGTTGTTCCCTCTTCATACATGCTCAACTCAACACCCCTCTCCATGCATGCTCTCTTCATGCATGCTTCTAGTGTATTTGTGCTAAACTAGTGTGGACTCATTCACCCTCCATACACTCTACCAAACACCCAAAAGTGAGTCGAGAAGGGAACTCTTGGGAGGCATTTATATCTTACTACGTACTACCACTAAATGTTGTATGTGCAATGCACGGTCATGTTATGGAGCACGTGCCTAAGTACTCTACTACTACTATATTAGTTGGAGGCACATATTAAATTTTATATTTGTTTACGTGTATGCCCCGAGACCTTCCAACTAGATGTGTCTTTCTCTCCAGGTCGCACTTTGTTTCGTTCATACCACTAAGTACTACTACGTGTGGTCTCCGACCCAGAAGTGGAAGAAGTGGAGGCGCTCTACCACACTGTTTTTTTTGCGCTGGGCTCTACCACGTTGTTCATGTCCCACTCCTTTTGCTGGCGTGTGGGACATCCAGCACGTGCCGTGTTTGGCACTCTTCGTTGTAAGAGTTGAAATGCTAGCATTCACCAGAAATAGAAAATAATTATAAATCAGCAGTGATACTATTTTTTGAGAACCAATCAGCAGTGATACTATACCACGCGGTTTCCTTGCTCCTCGATATCGGAAAGAATACTTCTGTTCGCCAACATGTGGGACGTCGACCATCCTGGTCCACTTGCCATGCACGCAGAACTCCAAGGGAGAGTCACCTTGGTCTTCGCGCCACAGTAACAATGACTAATGAGCCGTCAAATCACAGGCCCACTTCCCACTTTGAAGTTGCTCGAACGAAGGAACCATCATGACTTCGTTGAATTCCGCTTCTTGAAGAAAACTACTGTACCAGCAGTACTACTAGCTACAGTAGTTACTCCAATAGAGGCCTCCTTTCATTCATAGGATAGGAATTTTATAGGAGTATGAAAATCATAGGAAGTGAGATGACATGCATCTCAATTCCTATAGAGAAAGAGATGCCATTTGATGCATATGATAGGAATTTTTTCATTTAGTCTAGGCTAATGTACTGGTAATTTGCTCTAAAAACTAAAATAGTAACTAGTAGTACTGGTACATGCTCGTACTCAGACACAGACACACACACTAACTACTAGTACTACTACTTCTCACATGCTGGCCAGACGCCGTCGTTCTCCTTCCCGTCTTTGTCAGCGACACCCCATCGTGCTTGGATCTCCGCCGACCTCTCCGCAGCAGCGCGTGCGTCCTCTTCTTTCTTGCTGCGACGGGCCTCTCTTTGCTTGAGTGCTTTCTGACTTTTCCGCTCCCTCTGTGCGGCTTTGGCCGCCTCTTGCTCTATCGCCCATTCAGCCTTGGCATCTTCAAATTCCTCCCACATAGGTGTGAGGTCGCGAGCGGCGATGAACTCGGCACGACGGGATGCCATCGCTTCCCTACCATTTTGTGTGCGGTCGTGGTGGCGACGAACTCGGGGCGGGGGGATGCCATCACTGCCTTACCGGTTAGTGTGCGGCGCGGTGGCATGAACGACGCTTGGTGAGAGCTCTGGGGTGGAGTGGCCGGACAACCGTATAGTGCATTGGTTTGTCAAGAGCTCAAGGACAGAAGACGAAGGAAATTTGGATTCCCCTTCAATTCTGGTCAATTGTTACCGAGTAAAATGCATTGGCGGTCATCGAACTTGTCTTGATAGCTCACTTTGATCATTGTATACGAGATATGGTGATTATACGGTCACTGGCTCAGCATATAGCTTCATATTTGTCTGGTTGACCAGTCAAACAGTTCGCATGCGCCTCATCAGCTTGTGTTCTTTATCTATCTACGCGGGCCTACCTGGTAATGGCGAAAGAAATACTGTAAAAACCAAAATATGCGTATGTGGGGAATCAAACCACGGACTCGTCGCTGCAACGCACCCTCGTCAGCAAAATGAAAATGAAATACTTCGCGTCAGACACTCACGCTCACGTTGTCAAAGCATGCCAATGCATGCACGTCGCCCTCTAAATCAAAGTCCTGCTCATGGCGCAACACAAATGGCGAGCCCATCACCTGCGCGCCTCGGCGGTGCCTGACATTACTGTTTAGATGTTTGATGGAGGCCTACGCGAACGCCGAGCATGTATTCACCTGGCTCAACACCAACGGTCATACTCGGAGCGCCTCGCTCATGCATATCGTCCATCACAACGACAATCTATAAAACAGCCTAGCTAGAGAGGGTACTATGGTACGGAGTATGTACTATCGTGAGCGATCAATCTTAGTGCCACTGCACACGAGTGTGTGTCTGATCGATTCGTCCATTATTCCTAAGTTAAGCATGGTTGTGTGGTGTCTAATGGTGGTCATCGAAGGGTAGCTGGCGACAAGAGCGGTTGTCAATACGTGCCACATATGCTTCAAAGGCTCGTCATCCATGAGTTCACACTTTACCACCACGGCAGCGTGTGACCGCCCTGGCCTACCGAAACCCCTTCCATTGCTAGCGCGCGCTTCCCGCCTAAAATGGTCACTGTCTCTCTAGAACGTCAATGCCGCATTCACCAGACTTAATTGCAGGTGCAATTGGTGTGTCACTGACATGCGGGCCAGATGCCTGTTGGGCCCACATGCTAGTATCCCAATGCATCTGTAGTTAAGTCACTGAAGCAGCGTCCGCATTCACGCCCGACGAACCTACTCCGGCGCTAGTTGTCCATCCGTCTGCCGCGGCTCATTGCCATTCGCCCGCTATATTAACTTGAGCCCCAGCTCCCAGCCATAGCAAAAGACCCACACTTATTCTCCTCCGGTCCCTTCCTGCTGTCGGAACCACTCCAACCATGGCCACCTGGTGCTCCGAAGCTCTCTTGGACATACTGTCGCAGGAGCAGACGAGGGACATCGGCAGCTCCGCTCCGGGCGCGCTCCAAAGCCCTCTTCGGCGTACTATCGCAGGAGCAAACGAAGGAGATCGCCGGCACCCCCCCGGCCGCCCTCCGTCGCCATGACCACGAAGCCAGCACGCGTGCGTGGGCGCAGCCGGCAGCGAGGAAGAGTAGTACACGGTAGGTCGCCGCCGCTCTGGTCCCAGGAAGGCCACCGCTACTCCACTCAGTCGACACCAAGCTTGGTGGGGTAAACATCGGCGGCCGATTAGCCGCTTGACGGCGACGTAGAGGCGGAAATCTTCATAACCTTGTGTTCCGGAGGAGGAGGTTATCGAGGCGGATGAGGAGGAGGCAAAGGCAATGGCCGACTTTCTTGGGTTCATGGCCGGACATGGTGGTCGGGCGCCGGCGATCCTTTAGATTAGTTTTATAGTAGGTTTTAGTATGGTTTGTGCGAAATATGTAATGAATATCATCTAGTTTGTAGGAAAAGTTTTCGAAATGTAATGAATTTCATCCGGTTAATTTGAAATTTGCTTTGTTTGCACGAATTTCGTCCGGTTAGTTCATATAGTTGTCGAAAGGTATGCGGGCAGCATCAGATGGCATCCATCAGTGTCCTCGGATAGATGCCGGTCTAAATTTTGTGGGCCAGCGCTGGTTATGCTCTAACTATCATGCTATAATTGATAACAATGCTCCATTATTTGGCAGGGAACAGTTATCCCTCGATCAAAATCAGATCTGCGGTGTTTCGCACTCCTCCCGCGTAAGAGTGTAAACTCTTGCTTACATAAAAATGGAGCAAGTGGATGGCACTGTAGCACGTCATATCACTCAAACTAGCCCGCCTAACGAGCGGGAAAGCACCTCCCTCGTCATTTTGTTCTGGATTTCTATCGATCGATCGCGCGAAAATGTTACGCTTCGCAAGTTCTAAAGGAAAAGGCGGCACACTTACGACTCGTACGCGTCGCACCCCCCAGGACTGGCACCCCCGACAGTCCGGCTCGCACGCTGCTCACCAGAGGGGACACGCGTTGTCTTGCAATTTCACTGATATGTGGGACTGTAATTGAATAAACCGTCGATAGCCGAAATCTAATCGCTCAGTGGGCGTCGGCTAAGAAAAGAGAAACGGGGGAGGGAGAAGAGATCGCCCTCCCGCCTCGCACAGACTCCAAGAAATATATGGTGATAATGTGAGGTGGGCCATGCTGGAGTCCGGACCGCTTCCGGAGCCCGCTCTGACCGCCCTGGCCCCTCAAGACGCCAACTGCCCGCCGCATGCATGCATAGCAAGTACTCAAAAACTGGTCTATAATCCCACTTATGTGGAGGAGTGAGAGGCATTGACAAAGTCAAGGAGTGGGCTCTGCAAGAGCCCGTCTCTACACGTGCTCCTAGGTATAAAAAAATAATTCTAAAAAAGGCATAAAAACAATTGTGTCTAAATAAAGAAAGGTAAAAAACATTTGAGAGGAAATAGATAGAGAGAAAGTGAGAAAAAGTTGTAACCTTATAGCCAACCTTATAGTCAACAGTATGGTAGCATTACATGAGGAAGGAGGGAGTGGTGCACATGCCAAGTTCACTGGGCTACCGTGTTTCACACTCCTCCCTCGTAACAGTGGAGACAATAGCTTTCATAAAAAATAAACAATCAATACTCGTTGCTCATCCTCTATATCAGAAATAAAACTTCCATTCGCTGACATGTGGGACGTCAACCATCCTAGTCCACATGCCATGCACAAAATTATCCTGGTCTACCCCAGTCGTATCGCAGGCCCAACCTTTCCCACCGTAAGTTGTTCGGACGAAGGAACCATCATGACTTCGTTGAATTCCGCTTCTTCAAGAAAACTTACTGTACCCGCAATACTGCTTCCACACGCGAAGACTGGACGACACTATACCATGTCATATCACTGAAACCCACTAGGCCAAACTAGCCCGCCTAGGTCGGGAGTACGTCTCTGCACTGCTATGATTTTGTGTTGTACGTCTCTGTACTTTTGCTATGTTTTTCCTACCCTATGAACCAAATGAGGCCTGAATGTATCCGTGTCGACTATTGTTTGATCGATCGCTAAGCCTACAATTTTAGGAGCTAGGGCTATTGGTCGATTGACAGCGGATAAGTATAAGCGTACCACGAGCTCATCAGCCCCAACGTTTCTCTTCGGTGAGTGTTTTGCAAGTAGTATAGCTCGCATAGTAGCTAGCCTTTTAACACCAAGAATCATCAAACAAGCCCTGCTGATATGATAAACAGTTCAAACTTACATCTAAGCATGCCATATATTACATCAAAAGCTGGTGAGGATACATCTGTTTCCATAACTCGGAGAGGGTTCGCATGATTCACTATCAAACAAAAGTAGCAAGTACCGCCCACACAAGGCAGTGCACTAGCCCTAAGATGGTTTGATAACACACATCGTTCTGGTAATTAAACACATGGCAATGCAAACTACCCTGAAGGATTAGCGCGACCAACTATTTCTTGTCATCGATCTCTTGGGCAATGACCACAGCACGGACAGCGGCATGGGAATTGATCTCTGGGGCGATGTCCACAGGACTGACCGCGACATCAGAATCAATCTCTGGGGGGATGTCCACAGGATGGACAGCGGCATTGGAATCGATCTCCGGGGCGATGCCAACAGGACGGACCGCGACATCGAAAATGATCTCTAGGGCCTTGTCCACAGGACGGGCCGTGACATCAGAATCATCAAGGACGTCCACCAGCACCTGCACAACCCTAACATATTAGCAAGCACATTGCAAATAATCAAAAACCACAACTATGGTAATAAGCCATTATTTTTTTACCTTGTGCAGCTCACCGGGGGCCATCTCCTCGTCCTCGATGGGGGCCATCACCTTGCCAGGGGAATACTTCTTCTCAACGGCGACTATCTCCTCAAACTCGGCCTTGAGCCTCACATAGGTGGCCATCAGAATTTCTGGGGTAGGCATGGTGGGGCCCTTGCTGTTCTTCCAACTTTCTTTGAGGAGTTCGTCCACCAACTTCGTCAACTCTTTGGCAAGTGCTTGTTTCTTGGAGTTCTTCGTCTCCATGGGTTGGCCCGCCAACATGGTCAACTCGTTGGTCGGTGCTCGCTTCCTGGAGATTGCTGTCTCCAATGGGTTGTCCGCCAACAACTCTTTGCCTAGTGCTCCAGGATCCATCAATGAACTGACAAACAAAAAGCAATCGAAAGGAAACCACAATCGCAATGAAAACGGGAAAAGAATAAGCTGTGAGAATCGGTCGGTGCTTCGCAAAAAGAAGATTCTTGGAATGAAAATATAGCAGCATAACTGATTCGCCCACCTTTCCTTCGTTGCTACAGAAGAAAAATGGCAGAATTGAGTAGCCTCGAGTGAGGTTTTCTTCAAGAAAGGGAAGAAAGGGCTTCAACAAGCATTCCAGTGAAATGATGGTTGCTTCGTCCAGTCCAACTTGGAGGCCACCTTACCACTGCTGGTAAAGGTGTGGGTTTTGTGATATGACGGGTCATGACGGCCACGCCGGGGTGACAGGTGAGTCTCGACTGTAGCACCTCGCTGTGATTTGGTGGATGGCACGCGGGCCCGGATGCTTTGATGTCCCGCATGTAGATAGAGCGGCTAGTCATATAGGAGTGCTCAGTATTGTGCACCGCGACTGTTGGACTATGAAGATACAGGATTGAAGACTTCATCCCGTGTCCGGATGGGACTCTCCTTTGCATGGAAGGAAAGCTTGGTGATTGGGATGTTAGATCTCCTTCTCTGTAACCGACTATGTGTAACCCTAGCCCCCTCCAGTGTCTATATAAACCGGAGGGTTTAGTCTGTAGGACAACAACAATCATAATCATAGGCTAGCTCTTAGGGTTTAGCCTCTACGATCTCGTGGTAGATCAACTCTTGTAATACTCATATCATCAAGATCAGTCAAGCAGGAAGTAGGGTATTACCTCCGTCAAGAGGGCCCGAACCTGGGTAAACATCGTGTCCCCAGTCTCCTATTA
Organism: Triticum aestivum; assembly: GCF_018294505.1. Classification (NCBI taxonomy): domain Eukaryota; kingdom Viridiplantae; phylum Streptophyta; class Magnoliopsida; order Poales; family Poaceae; genus Triticum; species Triticum aestivum. The sequence goes on along the minus strand of NC_057798.1, from coordinate 690,153,029 downwards.
CCATTAGCCTTAGACGCACAGTTCGGGACCCCCTACCCGAGATCCGCCAGTTTTGACACCAACATTGGTGCTTTCATTGAGAGTTCCTCTGTGTCATCGCTGTAAGGCTCGATGGCTCCTTCAATCATCAACAACGACGCGGTCCAGGGTGAGACTTTGCTCCCCAGACAGATCTTCGTGTTCGGCGGCTTTGCACTGCGGGCCAATTCGCTTGGCCATCTGGAGCAGATCGACAGCTACGCCCCTCGCCATCAGGTCAGGTTCGGATACTTGAATTACACGACTGACATCCGCGGAGACTTGATCTTCGACGGATTCGGGCCCATGCCGGGAGCGTCGAACGGTCACGATGAGCACGACTTAGATCTGATGCCGGACAATATTCGGGATACTGCACCTGCAGCGGCTCCGGACCTAAATCCGGAGCAGATCGCGCCGGTCGAGGACGGGTGGATAGACCCCTCCATGGAGGCCGTATACTCATCGGCATTAGAGACGAACACAGACCCCACCTCTAAGGAAATTTGTGTCACCAGACCCCCGGGCTTGCGTCCGGGTGTAGGTTCCGGACCACGCACACCCGGGCCCATCAAATTTGATTGGGCTCCGGTAATGGAGTTCACCGCCGCGGATATCTTTCAGAACTCGCCCTTCGACGACGTGCTAAATTCATTAAGGTCTCTCTCTTTGTCAGGAGACTCTTGGCTGAACTATGTCCGGCTCAAGTGGGAAGCAGATGATGAAGAAATCCGTTACCCAGCCACCACCCACTTCATTGCCACTGTCGATGATTTAACCGACGTACTTGACTTCGACTCCGAAGATGTCGATGGCATGGACGACGATGCAGGAGAAGAACAGGAACCACCACCCAAAGGGCGCTGGACAGCCACCTCCTCATATGATATATATATGGTGGACACCCCCAAAGAAAACAATGGCGATGAGGCAACAGAAGATAACCCCTTATGGAAGCAATCAAAGCATGGGCGTCACCGGCGCCGCTCTAAGCCCCGCCACAGTAATGCTAGCACAGGAGATGAAAACAATCCGCATGGTGCTAAAGAGGAATACAATCCCGATCAGCCTACCTTCGAGCAGGCCGAACAGGAAGACGTGCAGGTTAGCCCAGATGAACATGCGACAAACGAATACTTGGAGGATGACAACTATATGCCTCCCTACGAAGACGAGATAAGCCTCAGCGATGATGAATTTCGTGTGCCTGACGATCCCGTAGAGTAGGAGCGCTTAAAGCGCCGGCTTATAGCCACTGCGAGAAGCCTCAAAAAGAAGCAGCAGCTGCTCCAAACTGATCAAGATCTTCTCACAGACAGATGGACTGAGGTCCTGGCGGCCGAGGAATACGGACTCGAGCGCCCCACCAAAGGTTACCCAAAGCACAAGTTGCTACCTCAACTCGAGGAGGAGGCCGTAGAGCCTACATTACCAGCACAGGACGAGGCTGACCGACCACCTCGTGGCCGGGACAAAACGGCGTATCAGCCCGAATACCAGCCCGCACCCCGACGCCAATACACTACGGCTCGGGGCAATACGCTGGACCTGTGAGACATATTGGAAAACAAAGCAGGACCACCGAGATCGATATACGGATCGCGGGGCATGCCCCAACACATGATGATGACCGTCATGCCGGATACACTAACAACAAGTTCGGCCGGGCCGAACATAACCGACGAGACTTATTCGCACTGCGGAGTGACATAGCCCGGCATAGAGGCGCCGCGCACCCCCTCTGCTTCACTGATGAAGTAATGGATCACGAATTCCCAGAAGGGTTTAAACCCGTAAACATTGAATCATACGATTGCACAACAGACCCCGCGGTATGGATCGAAGATTTCCTTCTCCACATTCACATGGCCCGCGGTGATGACCTACACGCTATCAAGTATCGTCCCCTTAAGCTCAAAGGACCGGCCCGGCACTGGCTGAATAGCCTGCCGGCAAACTCCATCGGCAGGTGGGAAAACCTGGAGGACGCGTTCCTCAACAACTTCCAAGGCACCTACGTGCGGCCATCAGATGCCGATGACTTAAGTCACATTACCCAACAGCCCGAAGAGTCAGCCAGGAAATTCTGGACTCGGTTCCTAATTAAAAAGAACCAAATTGTCAATTGTCCGGACGCCAAAGCCCTGGCGGCCTTTAAGCATAATATCTGCGACGAGTGGCTCGCCCGGCACCTCGGCCAAGAAAAACCGAAGTCCATGGCGGCCCTCATTACACTCATGACCCGCTTTTGCGCGGGCGAGGACAGATGGCTGGCTCACAGCAGCACCATGCCAAGAAACTCCGGCACTACAGATGTCCACGACAGTAATGGCAAGCCACGACGCAATAGACATAAGTGTCGGAACAATGGCAACAACGCCGAAGACACGACAGTCAATGCCGGATTCAGCGGCTCGAAATCCGGTCAGCGGAAAAAGCCGTTCAAAAGAAACAATCAGGGATCATCCAGTTTGGACCGCATACTCGACCGCTCATGCCAAATTCACGGCACCCCTGATAAGCCAGCCAACCACACTAACAGAGATTGCTGGGTGTTCAAACAGGCCGGTGAGTTGAATGCCGAAAACAAGGACAAGGGGCTGCACAGCGATGATGACGAGGAGCCCAGGCGTCCGAACACTGGGGGACAGAAAAAATTTCTCCCCGGGTGAAAACGGTAAACATGATCTATGCCACCCACATTCCCAAACGGGAACGAAAGCGTGCACTAAGGGACGTCTATGCGATGGAGCTAGTGGCCCCAAAGTTCAACCCATGGTCATCCTATCCGATCACTTTCGATCGTAGGGACCACCCCACCAACATCCGTCATGGCGGTTCAGCCGCATTGGTCCTTGACCCAATCATCGACGGATTCCACCTCACGCGAGTCCTTATGGACGGTGGCAGCAGCCTGAACCTGCTTTATCAGGACACAGTGCGAAAAATGGGCATCGATCCCTCAAGGATCAAACCCACCAAAACAACCTTCAAAGGTGTAATTCCAGGGGTAGAGGCCCGTTGTACGGGCTCAATAACACTAGAAGTGGTCTTCGGATCTCCGGATAACTTCCGAAGCGAGGAGTTAATCTTTGATATCGTCCCTTTCCGTAGTGGCTATCATGCACTGCTTGGACGAACTACGTTCACTCGATTCAATGCGGTACCACACTATGCATACCTCAAGCTCAAGATGCTAGGACCTCGCGGGGTTATAATAGTCAATGGAAACACAGACCGCTCTCTCCGTACGGAAGAGCACACTGCGGCCCTTGCGGCAGAAGTACAGAGTAGCCTTCTTCGGCAGACCGCCAATTCGGCAATGACAACCCTGAACACCGTCAACCGAGTCTGAAGCACCCTGCAACAGGATCATCAGGCAGGCCAAGAGCGCGATTAGCAATCCGGCCTCCGCCCCAACCCCATTCAGGCGGCATTTGCACCGCGTGTACACAATTACGCACTCAAAATACCATGGGCATAGGCAGAGGCGCGATGACGAGGTGGTCCACAGTGCGGTTCAACCGCCATGAGGCCCGCATACCTTTGTAACTTTATTTCTCTTTCAGGACCCTACTTTCAGGCAGCCCCTTCAGAGAGCCTGATCATCGGACTCATCACAAGAGGGAAAACCAAGGAGGCAAGAGGCTTTGCGCACAAGGGAATACCCAGGTGGTCTCTGATTAATGATCGTTATACCTATTTTACATACTCGCATGCGTCCCGCCCTTGGATAGGACATGTCAAATAGTCCTATTTTTTCTGCTTAACGCATTAATTGCACCAATACGCTTTGACGTATTATTCAAACGGGAAACAATATACATCGTCAGCTTATTATTTCTATCTTCATGTTTTCCCTTGAATGTTTATTTAATATTGCATCCGTACACTTTGGTACGTTCAATTTGCCAGGGGCTTCTTATTGTGCCCCATAATACGGCAAGATAAGTCCGAACACTTTCGACAGTGCGGCACCCCGTACTTATAACATTATATGCATCAGCTCCGAATCATGTCTTGGGTCAATAGTTGGGTTTGCCCGGCTCCCTTGTTTTGGTACCTTACGTTCCATTATATCGGCTAAGGTAGCACAGGGAGAACTAGTGCGATTGTGTCCCAGTTCTTCCGGACGAGCACCTCAGTAGAGAAAGCCGAAAACTGACTGTCATGATGTGGCGAGAGCTGGTCGCTGTTCGAGAGGTCTTAAATCCTTAAAGATTTTTTCCGCTTCAGGCGAGGAATCGGCCTTGTCTGATTTAGGCATATATGGCGCCCCAATTCGGCCTTCCGAATACTAGGGGCTTCGCCGAAATTTAAAATTGTAGACTTCTATGGCTAAGTGAGAGTTATAAAGCCGCATAGTCCGATTGCCTTGTTCGCTGCACTAAACACCTCCTTAAAGGACCAAAAATTTGGATAAAGAGTGTTTGGGTTTTCCACGAACACCCCAGTACTAGTTACGTGGGGGCGGAAGCCGACGACTGGCCTACTTTTAGAATTTTATAACCAGCCACACAGAAGGTAATATTTTAAATCAACAAAGCGTCATATAGCGCAAACAAACTCGTTTTCATATTACAAAGACGACATGAGTACATTCACTCAAAGATTATGTCCTTGGTACATTCATCGGCCACGAGGCGAGCGCCTTTCATCACGCCATCATAATATTTCTCGGGGTAGCGATGCTCCTTACCCTCCGACGATCCATCCTTCACCAGCTTCTCTGCATCCAGTTTGGCCAATGCATCTTCGCACGGGCAAAGGCCCGACAGGCACCCTCAATACAGATGGATTGTTTGATAACTTCAAGCCGCGGACAGACACTTACCATCCGCTTTATCAGGCCAAAGTAGCTGTCAGGCAGGGGCTCACCAGGCCACATCAGGACTATGAGGTCCTTCATGGCCAGTTCGGCCGCCTTGTGGAGTTTGACCAATTGCTTCAGTTGCTCACTTAAGGGCATTGGGTGTTCGGCTCCAGTATACTAGGACCAGAACAGCTTCTCCGTCGAGCCCCCCTCTTCGGCATGGTAGAACTCCGTGGCATCCGATATGTTGTGTGGCAGATCTGCGAATGCCCCTGGAGAGCTCTGAATTCGGGTAAGTAAAAGAAATGTCTCCTCCACAAGCTTGCTTTGCATAATGAATGCCTTACCCGCCGCTATATTCTTGGCCGCCTGGATTTCCTGGAGGGCCTTTTGGGCTTCGGCCTTGGCGTCTTTCGCGCTCTGGAGGACCTTTGCAAGCTCAGACTCTTGTGTCTTGAAGTCACGCTCCAAGGACTCGAACTTCTTGCCAAACTCCTAGAGCTCTTGCTGTACCTCGCCCAACCGAGCATCTTGCTTTTCACGCTCAGTGCGCTCCATGGCCGCCTTGTCTTCGGCCTCGGATAGCGCTTTCTTCAGGGCCGCCACTTCGGTCGTGGCCCTATTAAAAAATCATGATGCTTTTTGTTAGCGTCACCAATTTTTTCTCCTCTATATGACACACGGACGGGGTATCACTTACCTTTCTTCTCTTCGAGCTGCCTCTTCGTGAGGCTGAGCTCTTCTTCGGCCTGCTTCAGGTCCCGTTTGAGTCCGGTGACCTCCGCTGTGCAAGCAACAGCGGCCAGCAGCAACGCCTGCTTATTCACATAGACACGTACTGTTAGACTCCTGCGGTTTAGAGTTGACCCTCCATTTGGCTTTTCTTTCAGAACACCAAACAGAGTATCACGGGCTACTGTCTATTGGGTGATAATTTCTCACACTTTTGATTACTTACCTCAAAGGCTGTTAGGAGGCTGGTGCAGGCTTCGGTCAATCCACTTTTGGCAGACCAAACCTTTTCAATCACTGTACTTATAAGTGTGTGGTGCTCTTCATCAATGAAACCGCCGCGAAGCACTTCCAACAAATTATCCGGTGCCTCCGGCAGGATGGAGGTCATCGGCACGGCCGGCCCGCCCTCCTTAGTGAGGGGCTGCCTACCTGAGTCCGGAACCCTTGGAGGTTCCGGTCTAGTGTCCGGCTGGGAGCCCAACTTGCTGCGGCTCCCGTCAGCATAGTCCATGGGGATCTTACCCCCCATGTGCCCGGTGTCTGGAATTTCGCCTTGGGCGTCTCCAGAACCACCGCCCCCTGTTCCGGTATCCTTTGGGACAACACCTCCGTGTCATCCACAGGCCGAGGGGAGGTGGCCATCGGGAGTGAATTCATCTCTGATTCACTCAGAGACCCATCCGAAGAGGATACCTCGAGATGGGACCCAGTCAGACTGCATATGCATGTTCGGCATCATCACAAACCATGAAGTTAAGACACATGAAGAATACTATAGAGTGCGGATACTTACGATCTCGCGAGGGGCTTGCCCCTGGGCAGCCACTCCTCCTCGCTATAGGCGGCCGTGGTGGAGTGATATGAAAGGGATGCATTTCCCTTCTTCGGCGTCCTAGCCTCCCCCGATGGGGCGGCTTTTCTTTTCTTCTCCTCCCCAATGCAGGGAGGGAGAATTTCTTCATGTTTCCCCCCGTCTCCGTGGGAGGAATCTGCCTCGCCGTCCTCGGACGACGAGTTTATTATGGCCCTGCACCGGAGACCTTTCCTGGTCCCCGTGGCTGCTTTCTTGGACCTTTCGGCCTCCTCGGATGGGGCGGCCTTCCTCTTCTTCTCCTCCCCTTCGTTGGTGGAGCGCGCCTCGTCGTCTTCGGATGAGGCGGCTGGCGCAACCTTGCACCAGAGACCCTTCCTGGTCCCCGTGGCCTTCTTTTCGGCCTTCTTCTCTGGCACCTTATAAGGCGCCGGAACTAGTATCTCCGTCAGGAGTGCGGTTGCTGGATTTTCTGGCAGCAGAGCTGGACAATCGATCCGCTCCGCCGTTGCCACGTACTCCTGTTTGGATAAAAGCATGGTGACTTAAAATCCTCCCGCGAATATGCTGGGAAAGGTACATCTTGTGATGTTTAGGGAACTTACCGGATTGGCGAGTTGCGTGGCGCTAAGTCCGTGGTCCTCGGAAGTGGGAGGAGGAACTTCACTAGCCTTGAACAGCACCTTCCAGACGTCCTTATGCATCATGTCGAAGAGCTCTCGCAGCGTCTGGTGTTCGGCCAGATTGAACTCCCACATATTGAATGCCCGTCTTTGACACAGGAGGATCTGGCGGACGAGCATGACCTGGACCACGTTGACAAGCTTGATCTTCTTCTCTATCATATTTTTGATGTAGTTCTGCAGTCCGGTCAGCTCCGCGGGTTCGCCTTAGGCCAGGCCCTTCTTTTCCCAGGAGGTGAGCCGCACGGGGATTCCGGATCGAAATTTGGGGGCCGCCGCCCAGTTGGCGTCACGCGGCTCGGTGATGTAGAACCACCCCGATTGCCACCCTTTCACGGTCTCCAAGAAGGAGCCGTCAAGCCAGGTAACATTGGGCATCCTGCCCACCATGGCGCCTCCGCACTCCGCTTGCTGGCCGCTCACGATCTTCGGCTTCACGCAGAAGATTTGTAGCCACAGGCCGAAGTGGGGCTTGATACAGAGGAAGGCCTCGCACACGACGATAAACACCTAGATGTTGAGAACGAAATTTGGAGCTAGATCATGAAAATCTAGCCCATAGTAAAAAATGAGCCCGTGGACGAAAGGGTGAAGTGGAAATCCCAGTCCGCGGACGAAATGAGAGAGGAATACTACTCTCTGAAAGGATCGATATGCTTGACTAGAGGGGGGGTGAATAGGCAACTAAGAAATTTTAGACTTTCTTTTAACAAATTAAAACTTGCAATGAAATAGGTTGTCTAGATGTGCAACTACGTGGACAACCTATATGATGCCAAGACAATAAGCACACAAGAAAGCAAAGGATATAACTCAAGCAAGCTTGCAAAATTAAAGGGACAAGATAACCAAGAGTGGAGCCGGTGGAGACGAGGATGTGTTACCGAAGTTCCTTCCTTTTAAGGGGAAGTACGTCTCCGTTAGAGCGGTGTGGAGGCACAATGCTCCCCAAGAAGCCACTAGGGCCACCGTAATCTCCTCACGCCCTCACACAATGCGAGATGTCGTGATTCCACTATTGGAGCCCTTGAAGGCGGCAACCGGACCTTTACAAACAAGATTGGGGCTATCTCCACAACACTTGGAGGCTCCCAACAACACCACGAAGCTTCACCACAATGGAGTATGGCTTCGAGGTGACCTCCACCGTCTAGGGTGCTCAACACCCAAGAGTAACAAGATCCGCTAGGGATAAGTGGGGGGGAATCAAATTTCTCTTGGTGGAAGTGTAGATCTGGGCCTTCTCAACCAATCCCGAGCAAATCAACAAGTTTGATTGGCTAGGGAGAGAGATCGGGCGAAAATGGAGCTTGGAGCAACAATGGAGCTTTGGGGGAAAGAGGTAGGTCAACTTTGGGGAAGAAGACCCCCTTTTATAGTGGGAGGAGCAATCTAACCGTTATCCCACTCACCAGCCCCGCACAGAGCGGTACTACCGCTGGGGAAGGGCGGTACTACCGCTTCGGACGGTACTACCGCTCGACCTAGCGGTACTGCTGCGCTGCCCGGGGCCCTGACCCTAGGGCGGTACTACCGCTAGGGAAGAGCGGTACTACCGCTTAGGGCGGTACTACCGCTCGACCCAGCGGTACTGCCGCGATGCCCGGGGCCCTGAGCCCAGGGCGGTACTACCGCTAGGGAAGGGCGGTACTACCGCTTAGGGCGGTACTACCGCTCCTACTACCTCCCTTAGTGTCGCAAAACCCGACACGAAAAATTCGTTCGAGAATCGAGGCGGAAGTAGCCCATATGCACAGTGGTACTACGGCCGAAAAACCCAAGCGGTACTGCCGCTCGGAGCGCGGTACTACCGCTTGGAGTGGTACTACCGCTGGGGAGCTTCGGCGGTACTACCGCTGTGGTCGCGGTACTACCGCTAGGGCAGAGCAAAGTGTAGCAAGGGGAAAACGGCAGCTCCAGAGATGCGGAAGGAAAGACGACGGGTGTGATAGGGATGTGTACGTGTGATTCCACCCAAGTCTTACCAAAGCGGATCCCCTCTTGATAGTACGGTGACTCCTACGAAAGTAGTCCACCAACAACGAAATGAAGGAGCTACACCGTCTTGAATTACAACACCGAGGGGAGGAAATCGTCTCGTGCCAATGGATGAATCTCTTAGAGAACTAAATGCACACGATTAGTCCGCACAAGCATTGTCATCAATCACCAAAACATATTGGGGATAAATATGCCCTTACACTCTCTCCCGAGACTTTGGGGTGGGGGTGATCTGTCCCTCTGCTGGAAGCCTGTGCGCGACGTTTGCGGCCAGGTATCCGGCAGCCCGAAGCTTGGTAATGTCCTCCTCCATGACGGAGGAGGCCATCCACTTGCCTCCCACTCCGGACATGCTGCGAATGGTCCTACGGAGAAGGTGAGAACTTGGGCGCTGGGGCTCGAGAGTGCGAGAATGGATGAGCAAAGGAGGAAGAAGGCGTTGGTAAAAATGGGGGATCCTTGTCTCTTTATAGAGGCGGCGAAAATTGTGCGCCTCCCCACTTGCCTGTTAAAATCGCTTATTTTCCAAGCGCCATGTTGAATGGCACGGTTGGGTTATCTGTACCCGTATTAAAGAGAATCCCGTGATAAGGGGACACGATCTCTGCTTCGACAAGACGTTCCGAGGAAACCACCTCGCAATATGTGCAGTGGCTGGTAGTGAGAAAACGGTTCGAATAAAAACCCGACCATGGTGTGATGTCACGTTATCTAAAGTTGTCAGCAGATTAGATTTGTGGAATATTGTTCTCGCTACGGTGGTACGTGAAATTTGTCTTGCAGAGCCGGAAACGATTTAAGTGTTCGAAAATTACTTTGGAGTATTCGAAGATGGAACCCGCCTTGCAATGCCGAAGACAATCTGCGCGCCGGTCTCATCGTCATTGAAGCCTGGTTCAGGGGCTACTGAGGGAGTCCTAGATTAGGGGGTATCCGGATAGCCGGACTATATACTTTGGCTAGACTGTTGGACTATGAAGATACAAGATTGAAGACTCCGTCCCGTGTCCGGATGGGACTCTCCTTTGCATGGAAGGCAAGCTTGGCGATTCGGATGTTAGATCTCCTTCTCTGTAACCGACTTTGTGTAACCCTAGCCCCCTCTGGTGTCTATATAAACCGAAGCGTTTAGTCCGTAGGACAACAAAAATCATAATCATAGGCTAGCTCTTAGGGTTTAGCCTCTACGATCTCGTGGTAGATCAACTCTTGTAATACTCATATCATCAAGATCAATCAAGCATGAAGTAGGGTATTACCTCCGTCGGGAGGGCCAGAACCTGGGTAAACATCGTGTCCCTAGTCTCCTGTTACCATTAGCCTTAGACGCACAGTTCGGGACCCCCTACCCGAGATCCGCCGGTTTTGACACCGACATCGACCAAGGCGGAGAGGAAAACGAGAGAACTACGTAATTAATGCACGAGTTTAATTAGGGTAGTTTTTTAAAGTACGAGATACATTCCTCCTCCAATCGCAAAATGTCTTGGTTCATGAGATTTGAGATTTGAGCCCTATAAACCGGAAGGGATGGGGTACTGCAGACGGTGTAGTCTAGTCACTTGTTGAAATCTCTAGAAAGGCAAGTGCTCCTTTCCGGTTTATAGGGCTATACTACTCCCTCCGTCTAGGTGTGTAAGTCATCTTACGAAAACCAAATAGTCCCAAAACACTTAGGTGCGGTGCATTAACTTCTACCTTGTTTCTTGTTTCTTGACATATCAACCAATAAGAGATGAGAGGTGTGCATGCTTTTAATGACTTGAGACTACCAAACACGACATGCAGTGGCTAGTTCATTGCATGCAATGCTATTAATTAGCAAATAAACATTGGTGACCCCAGGAGGAAACGGTGCTAAGCGTGTGGACCTATGCAGAATGAGTATCAACCAATGGATGATGGAGTTTAATTGTTAAACAATTCAATGAGGGAAGCTTAGCTACAAATTCAATGACTTACTCACCTAGACGGAGGGAGTAGCAAGTACTAGTACTACTACAATAGTGGGCTCAAATAGCAAATAGGCTCTCATGCAAGAGCCTGGCTATATGCGTGCTGCAAGGCACCGCACTACGCGAGCGTTCACAACTGCCACGTTCGGGTTGCGCTTGGCTCTTCGCCTCTTCGAGAAGACGAACAATGATGTTACTACTACTTCTACAGTATCGAATCCAGTGCTACATGTCCATCCACCTCATGCGGGAGGGATAGCGTGTAGAGAAAGCTTCTACTTACTACTCCTGCCTTTGCATCTATGACAGGTGGGCCCAACAGGTGGTTGGCCCTCCTGTCATGCAGCCAAAGGCAGGTGCAGTTAAGGCACCGGAGCTCAGTCCGCGAGGGAGAGGGTGTTGTAGTAATCAAACTTCTCGGTCTTGTATGAGTTGACGCGACACATCAAAGCACTGCACTCGATATAATCTTTTTACACATTTCAAATGGACTACAACATACAGATGTATGTAGACAATTCTGCTCCGTATGTAGTCACTTGTTGCAATCTCTAAAAAGACTTATATTTGGAAACGTAGGGAGTACAATGCATGCATGCATGCCGTGACTTTCCTTTTGATACTTGCATGTGTTGATTTGATGCACCTTGCCAAATTTTGACTATAAATTTAACTAACCAAATTTTCATGCACGTCACAAAAAATTACGGGGTTGTTTGGATTGTGACTATGTTTGTCTTATGTTGCCACATTATTTTTCCCACACTTGCCTAACTTGAGTTGCTCAAATTGTTAGACACACTTTGGCTTGCTTAAGGGAATCTTGCCACAATTTTTGTGTCTATGACATGTGGGGTTCACTGCTAATAATAAAATTCTTGTCTTAGGTGTGGCTAGTAAAAAAGACTTATATTTAGGAACAGAGGGAGTAGAAAATATAAATAATAATGCATGTTGTGGGCAACCCACGTTTCCACTAATTTTAGCTGTGGGCTTGTTCAGAATTTTTACGAGGGGGTGGTTGTTCAATTAATGGAGGGACTTGTAGTACCAGACTTGAACGATACAAAGTGTGACCTGGCACACCGTAACACCACTTGGAACAAGCGGGTAGCTATCTCAAAACACAATCAACAACTAAAAAACCGCGACCTGGCATGTAGTACACAATTTTAAACAATTGTTTTGATGGCGTGAAAAAGGAAAACTACCCCACTACGTATATATAGGGCGCAGCCTCCGCGCTTGCTTGCTAGGGTTGCTCTATTCACACAATCTCATCCTCTCTAGATCTAAACAAGATAGGGGTGGTAACACTGTCTTTCTCCCTTCAAAAAACACTGTCTTTCTATCCTCACCGCTGGTTACAGATCCGGACATATCCCCCTCCGCCGGTAAAGGGGAGGAGGGGCAGCGTTTAGGCCGTCGTCGACAGCAAGGGAGGAGACCCACTGTCGGCCGCACCGTTATCTCTGGTCGAGCGCCGGCACGGGAGGTCCTCCGATCCCTTCGTCGTTTCCTGTGGGCAGATCTAGCCTCCCGCCGCCCACCTATCCACATCCCGACAACCTTCAGGTATATCTTTGTTCGTAACCGCCTTAGCTCTACTTCCCCAGCTCGCTACGTCGCTGCATGTGTATCATTTTCTACCTCTCAGCCCCTCTCGATCGGATGGTCCAACGTCACCTATTTTTTTCTTCTATTGTTAGAGGTAAAGCTACTTCATGGAGTCGAATCTTGTACTCCCTCCGTCCGGAAATACTTGTCATTGAAATGGATGTATCTAGATGTATTTTAGTTCTAGACACATCCATTTTGATGACAAGTAATTCCGGACGGAGGGAGTACTTGGTTCAAACAAGAAATAAAGTGGGGGTGGGGGAATTTAGTATGTACATCGGACTTGGTACAAACAGGAAGGAAAGGGGGTATAAGTAGTACAGACTGGTCATCCAATCGGTCTCTTGGTCAAAAAGGGAAATATAGGGGTAAGGCTGTACACAGTGGTATGACCAGGACTAGATTTGCTATCCACACATAGGAGTAGGTGGCTAGAGTGAACAAAAATGGGACCAACCCATATATGTTTCTTGGATGTTTGTTTCTCGGGGCAACAAACTATGAATCACCACTTTATGCCCCTGTTTAGGTACATGGTGTTGGACTGCTGGTGCACCCACTGTCCCATGCCCTTATACCAAATATTTAGTTGTTCTTAATCTAATGTCCTTGGTAAAAATGAAGCCATGCCACTGTTAGAATCCATGACAAGTTTAGCCAAATGTTTTTGCCTGTAATTGTTTGAGACTCTGACTGTTTCCTCTATACCTTTTTGTGCAAACAGGGATATCCAATTCATCTGGTTGCTGTTGTGACCTTTTGGTGCACTGCACAAAACTCATCTTAAAAGAAGTGACTTTTGTGTTGTTTAACTGGAATGTTAGAATGGAACGCTTGGTTCATTTCGGCTGAACTGCACAAAGGGAGATATGTGTTCCAATCCTCATCATCCATATTGGAGCCATAACCTTCCATTAGGTAAGAATGATATTTAATGCATGTGTTCATCTCTATTTTCTGACTGCCATGAGAAAATAATGCTATTTTTTACTAGTACACTTGTACTCCCTCGCTGACAAAACCAATTCTGAAATAGAAGGCCAATCATGTACTTGGTTTCACCAACTGGTGAGGAGAAAGAGAAACAGAGCATGAAGAGGAAGAAGAAGAAGAATAAATAGTGCCAAGGCGATCTTGCTGAAGCCAGAGGCCTCAATCGAGGCCATTCAAGGGCTCCGGCAATGACTACCTTACATGTGAGACGATCCTCCAGGGAGCCCTTCCACTTCTGATGTCTCACTTAATTAATTAGGAGTACTTAAGTACCACTAATTTATTGCTGCCTAATTTTCCTGTCGGAGTTAAACAAATCTTTAGTAGGACCCTATGCTGAATCATGTATGTGTGTATGTTTGTCTATGGAGGTGAATCATGTGGTGGAGCAGGGAGGGAATATTATTAGTGTCATGACATAATAGTGCTATTGTTTTGCATGTCAATTTATTTCCATTGGTTCAATGAGGCAATGTTTTGCGTATTGTCCATCATGAATTTGATGGTACTGTTAGAGTAATATGCTAATGTCTTCCTATCCTTTCTCACTAAGCTAATGAAGGTTTCACCTTGTTCCTACTTATGCAAATAGGGATCATGTTGTGTCGAACTACACAAGACAATACAATGAACTGTATCCCAGCCAGTGCTTTAACTCTGCTGGAAGTTCTTGATAATATTTCAATATAATCTCAACACTGGTAAACAAGAGTGATTTCAACCATACATTTGAAGTGCACAAAAATATATACTATTGAGTGATTCTAGTGAGTGCTTTATCATCTCTTATGGGACTACATGAATAAGCTTTTTTCTCAGGTTGGTACGGGCCTAAGGCCTTCATCCATATTAGTTTGCTGCATCTCTATTTGTATCGTGCTACTGTCATAAGAAACTCCTTTATATTTGCACGTTAAAGTTTTGCAACCTATGATAAATGGCAATGCTTTGAGTGTTGAGCTAATTGGCACTGATTAAATAAACTAATACCTCTCTTTAAGCAAGAGTACTATGTTGCTAACTTTACCCATTAAAATAATGAGGGTGCTTCTATTTGTTAGTGTATGTTTCATCAACTAGTCCCACTATTACAGTAATCTCACTCTCTCAATATATGTGCCAACATGGATGCTCAATTTTGGTGGAACTGCACAAAAACTTTGGGTGCTTCATTGCCTCGACAACTTCCATCCTTTCCTGTCAGTCGCTAATCTCGGCTTGCTTTCTTCCTTCGCTGTCAGTCGCTTTGCCTATCTCGGCTTCCAGTCAAAGGAAATAGTAATTGATATGCTACCTCACACATGTTGGTACTGGTCTTTATCTCGATTATTGTGCTTGTCATGTATGGGTAATTTGGTATTGTGCTACTGTTTGCCGATTTTATAAAGGAGTAACTTGGAGCCTGAACTCGCAGGCAAATCATTGCATTGGGTGATTTCAGTAGAACTGCACAAAATGATCAGATGGACAGATACTTATGTTGCTGCTATGTACTCCAAAGTTCACTCAGACAATCATCGATGTTGATAAGAAGTGCCTATATTCATTCAAGTATCAACTGGCGTCAACCAGTTGTCAAACTCCCAAGTATTAGGAGAGTGAAAGCTAAAAATATTGCTTGGCGCATAGCCTAGAAGAACACAGTCCAGTCTTTGGTCCCAACTTGTGCCTTTTGGTTATCGGCAGATATGGTAGTGAACTGTATGGCATGGAGTCTAAAGATTCCAGAGAAGTTGGTTGACGCGTATATTCATCTGGCACTTAATCAGTCTGCACGCCAGAGATGCTCCATTTTAGTTGAACTGCACAAAAAATTTGGGTGGTTCATTTTCTCAACTGCCTCCTTTCTCGTCTGCAATGTAGAATTTTGGCGAGCTACAGGACCAAGATGAGCTAGTAAACTAGTTGGATGAAAGTAGTGGCCAAGTTTCTCAAACCTCGCTCGGCACGAGGCCACTATTTGAGGATAAACCTACAAGCAAAGTTCAGATTGTCTGTGCTGCCTCTTATGTACTCGAAAGTTTACTCATATAAGAATTAATTTTAGCAAGAAGTACCTCCGACTGAACACCATTTACCAGTCTGTACCCTAGGTAATAAAAGTTCGTCCATGGATCATATTGGTTGTGATCTCAATCATTTGGATGCATAAACATACTGAACATGTGTATATCTGAATCTTTTTGTGAATTATGCATGAATATTGTCGTGTGATCTATCAATCATTTGGATGCATAGATATGCTGAGCTTGTGTATATATGAATCTTTTGAGTTATTGATAGTGAATGTTGGCTATGAATATGAACGTGTCCTGTGAACCTGAGTTTGATACGAATGCTTACCTTTTCTGTTGTATTGGTGTGTGAACTTGTTAGTATGCCTACTGTGGGGTATGTGACGTGTGGGTGTCAACAGCACACCTTCTCCCCGAGAAGAATTGCACCAGCTTTGTTAGGGTAGCAACGGCGCATCAGCTCTTTTTAATCTTTTTATTACTCTGTCTTCCCCTCTCCCCCGCTCAACCCCTGCCGTAATGTTTTCGGCCTCAAAACAAACATAGTACTTCGTTGTTTTTGGGGCTTGATGAAAAATCGAGTGCTGGTTTCTGTAGGTTGGCCCACCCAGCAAATGGGCTACTGGTCCACCATGACGGACTGGGAGGCTAAAAATACAAGTTGTATGGTGCAGAGGCAAGTAAAAAACGCTATCAAGAGCCATCCATTGAAGAAAAAAAATCGCTCATGATGTGCTTCTTCAGTCATGCCACCGGACCCCTCTTTAATCCAGTTCGCTCGGGGATCTGGTATCATTTTTTTCTAGAGGGCGAACAAGTATTAGCTAGGCCTAGGTTTTGTATTTTAACATGCGTAGCCCACGACATACGGAGACAGTGGTTTCAACTTATTTTTTGAGGTCCATACCGGCAATGGGCTTCTTCTTAAAGATCCACAGCCCAATGTATTTTTTTAATAAAACGCAGGTCTCTGTTCTATTTATCTATATATAAGAATAATAATGATGTGTCCAATTTATGTTTTCCCTTCTAACCACATTATATATACTTATATTATTATTATTATCGTATATTTTATAGATACTTATATATACATTATAAAAACATCCCACATGTTATTAACTTATAAAAGTAAATGTTTAACAGAAGTTGGCAAGGAAAATCCTAGTTGTTTTTGACTCACATGCAAGGAAAATCCTGGTGATTGCGTACAAAAGCTTGCGAAGATTTTAAGGACCAATTTAATAATAACGCGCTCATTTTTATTTTGAGCAATAACTCGCTAATTTGCTAATTATATATATATATATATATAATGTGCCTCTCCGGTTTATTCTTTGATATTAATTGCTCCTTCTAACATAACATTATATATATAACGAGCCTAGCTAATTCGTGTATTTCAAGGAAGTGCAAATGGGCTGGGATTTCTTAGAAAATATAAATGGGCCTGATTGACGTGAAATTATTTGTTCACCCAGCCCAGCAAATGGACTGTACATTCTAGAAAATATGGGTTAAATATATGCCACATTTTTGCAGGCTGACATGTGGGCCAATAGGTCGAAGCCTATGCAGGGCGTTGTCAACTTTGTTAACAAATGATTGTGACATCCACAGCCATTGGATTTATATCCAACGACCGACATGCACCTTCAATCTCTCGTCTTCTTCCTCCAGCGTTGCCGGGACCACCTGGTCCAGCCTTCGGCAGCTAGCGGCTCCGCTTAGCATGCATCGCTGCGAAGCGCTACCCCACTGCCGGCCAGGCTATCCCTCCACCCCTCCGCACCTCCTGTTATTCTCCATCGACTGCAGACCCATACCGCACCAGAACCAGTTATAACCCTTCTCCTCCTCTCAATCTGCGACTCCACTGCCGCGTCTTCCCATCTCCTAGTCATTCCCATCCGGGGCATCGCCGGGATCCACTGCCTTGCTTGGCTCGGTGCGGCATGGTCAAAAAAGGAGAGTCATCGGAAGAGGACTATACGTGGAGAGCCTGACGGATGGGACCCACGAGGTGCATGGTCACACGCAAGGAAAGTTCCTCCTTATTAAGCTGAAAAAATGTTTCCTCCACCTGACAGCTGGGACCCACCGGTTGTATCTTCGCACGGAAGGAAGTGCCTCCTTGTTTTGCTAAAAGAATTATTCATCCCGTTGACAGCTGGGACCCGTCAGATTTGGTGGCTGACTTGTGGGCCTACTAAGCGGATGTGTATGCAGGGCTTTGTCAACTTAATCAACAAATGATTCTAGCAGCTGGACCTTTGGATGTTAATCCAACAGCCGTGCTCCTTCTTCAACCTCTGTTCTTGCTTCTGTCTCCCGTGGGCGGCACCACGGCTGTGCTGCCGCGCACCCGAACCAGTCAAGTTTCCCACTCCTCTCCATCTGTGACTCCACTGCCCCATCTTCCCCATCTCCGGGTCGTTCTAGTCTGGGGCCTCGCCGTCGTCCGTCGGCCTTGGTGCACTCGGCACGGTGTGGTCAACGTGGTCAACAACCGAGAGTCATTGAAAGATGACTGTACGTGAGAGGCTCACAGTGGGGACACACCACGCCCATGGACGCAGTGGCGGAGCTGGACAAGAACCTATGGGGGGCAATGTAAAAAAATAGTGTTGTCGTGATATACGTGGAGAGGCTGATAGCTGGGTCCACGGCGGCCGCAAGGAAGTGCCTCCTTATTACGCGCAAAATACTTATTCCTCCACCTGACAGCAGGGACCCACCGGATGGGCCACCTTATTTCGTGAAAAAAATGTTTCCCCCCTGACTGCTGGGACCCACCAGCTACATCTTCGCACGCAAGGAAGTGTGTCTGAAAAAAAACGATTCGCCCCCCTGACTGCTGGGACCCACCAGCTACATCTTCGCACGCAAGGAAGTGCCTGACAGTCAGGACCCACCTGGTCAAACCGTACATAGCGTTGTCATTTTGGTCGCGAACGTGTATATACATGCTGGTCGATGTAGAGGCGCGCACGTGTCTTAGTAGAGGCGCGCACGTGTCGTAGTAGAGGCGCGCACATAGCATGTACATGTACGTACAGCGGCCAGTGTGCAAGAAAGAAAAGACGACCACGTACATACATACGGGCGGGGCCTTGAACGCCTACTTGCGCATACGTACGACCAGGGCTCGTGTACATGGCTGAGTCGGAAGGAGAAACAACATCGTCGTCGTGTTCATGGGGAGCCAATCGGCTGGGTTGGAACGGAATGCGTCGTCGTGTTCATCGGGAGGGCTTGGACGGAACAGGCGATGGAAACGAGGCTTGGCGTACCGCAGAACGGAGGAAACAACCTTCTGTTTGACCGGCCACATTTGAAACGGGATCATGTTCATTGGGAGGGGTCTGGCGTACCGCAAAACAGAGGAAACAGACCTCCTACGGTCGAAACGGGTGAGGGAGTCCTGGATTAGGGGGCATCCGGACTGGCAGACTATATACATTGTTCGGACCATTGAAGCGTGAAGATACAAGATAAGACTTCGGCCCGTGTCCGGATGGGACTCTCCTTTGCGTGGAAGGCAAGCTTGGCGATCCGGATATTATGTTTCCTTCCTTGTAACCGACTCCATGTAAACCATAGCCCTCTCCAGTGTCTATATAAACCGGAGAGGATAGTCCTTAGAAGGCCGATCACAATTACAATCATAGCATCATAGGCTAGCTCTTAGGGTTTAGCCTCTACGATCTCGTTGTAGATCTGCTCTTGTACTACTCCTATCTTCAATATTAATCAAGTTCGAAGTAGGGTTTTACCTCCATCGAGAGGGCCCGAACCTGGGTAAACATTGTGTCCCTTGCTTCCTGTTACCATCAGCCTAAGACGCACAAATCGGGACCCCCTACCCGAGATCCGCCGGTTTTGACACCGACATTGGTGCTTTCATTGAGAGTTCCTCTGTGTCGTCGCTTCGAGGCTTGATGGCTTCTTCAATCGCCAACAACATGGTCCAGGGCGAGACTTTTCTCCCTGGACAGATCTTTGTGTTTGGCGGCTTCGCGCCGCGGGCCAATTCGCTTGGTCATCTAGAGCAGATTGACAGCTACGCCCTTGGTCACCAGATCAGGTTCGGAAACTTGAACTACACAGTGGACATTTGCGGAGACTTGATCTTCGATGGATTCGGGCCTGTGCCTGGAGCGCCGGACAGTCACGACGAGCATGGCCTAGACCTGCTGTCGGACAATGCTCGGGACATCATCCCTGCAGTAGCCCCGGATCTAAATTCGGAACAGGTTGCGTTGCCCAAGGACGGAGGGATGGACCCCGCCCCGCAAGCTGCATACTCATCGGTTGTGGAGCCGAACACAGGTCTCGCCTCTATGGAGGTCTGTAACCCTGGGCGCTCGGACTCATATCCAGTTGTTGGTTCCGGTCCGCATAACCTCGAGCCAGCCAAGCCAGGTTGGGCTCCGGTAATGGAGTTTACTGCTGCGGACATCTTTCAGCACTCGCCCTTTGGCGACATGCTGAACTCATTAAAGTCTCTCTCTTTGTCAGGAGGCTCTGGGCCGAACTATGTCCGGCTTGAGTGGGAAGCAGGCGACGAAGGAATTCGCTGCCCACCTACCACCCACTTCATTGCCACGGTCGATGATTTAACCGGCGTGCTTGACTTCGACTCCAAAGACATCGACGGTATGGACGATGATGCAGGAGACACACAGGAGCCACCGCCCACAGGGCGGTGGACAGCCACCTCTTCATACGATATATATATATATGGTGGACACTCCAAAAGAAACAAATGGCGATGAGGCAATGGAGGATAACCCCTCCAAGAAGAAAGCAAAACATGGGCGTCGCCAGCGCCGCTCCAAGCCCCGCCAAGGCAATACCGGCACCGGAGACGAAAACAATCCAGACGGTGCCGAAGATGAATACAACCCCGATTAACCCGCCTTTGAGCAGGCCGAGCAGGAGGATGGGCAGGACAACCCAGATGAATGGACGGGTATCCGGAGGAGGAAAACTACATGCCCCTCTCCGAAGACGAGATTAGCCTCAGCGACGACGAGTTCGGCGTGCCTGAGGACCCCGCGGAGCAGGAGCGCTTCAAGCGTCGGCTTATTGCCACTGCGAGGAGCCTGAAGAAGAAGCAGCAGCAGCTTCAAGCTAATCAAGATCTACTCACAGACAGATGGACGGAAGTCCTGGCAGCCGAGGAATATGGACTCGAGCGCCACACGATTGACCGTCCGCCTCAAGGTCGGGATAAAACGGCATATCAGCCCGAATACCAGCCTACACCCCCGCGCCAGTTTACTACGGCCCGGGGCAATACTCAGGACCTGCGTGATAGATTGGATAGCACCGCAGGACAACCAAGATCGATCTACGGATCACGGGGGCGCGCTG
Source organism: Triticum aestivum (assembly GCF_018294505.1). Classification (NCBI taxonomy): domain Eukaryota; kingdom Viridiplantae; phylum Streptophyta; class Magnoliopsida; order Poales; family Poaceae; genus Triticum; species Triticum aestivum. Next base: position 690,132,006 of record NC_057798.1, on the reverse strand, counting down.
CAGCACATGACGATGACCGTCATACCAGATACACTAACAGTAAATCCGGCTGGGCCGAACACAACAAGCCAGATTTGGCCGGACTATGTCGTGACATAGCTCGGCATAGAGGCGCCGCACACCCCCTCTGCTTCACTGATGAAGTGATGGATCATGAATTCCCAGAAGGGTTCAAACCTGTAAACATCGAATCATACGATGGCACAACAGACCCCACGGTATGGATTGAAGACTTCCTTCTCCACATCCACATGGCACGCAGAGATGATCTACATGCCATCAAGTATCTTCCCCTTAAGCTCAAAGGACCCGCCCGGCACTGGCTTAACAGCCTGCCGGCAAATTCCATTGGCAGTTGGGAAAACTTGGAAGACGCATTCCTTGACAATTTCCAAGGCACATATGTGCGACCTCCGGACACCGATGACTTGAGCCACATCACTCAACAGCCCGGAGAATCAGCTAGGAAATTCTGGACCCGGTTCCTAACTAAAAAGAACCAAATAGTTGACTGTCCGGACGCCGAAGCCCTAGCGGCCTTCAAGCACAATATCCGCGACGAGTGGCTCGCCCGACACCTCGGCCAGGAGAAACCCAAGTCCATGGCAGCTCTCACGACACTAATGACCCGCTTTTGCGCAGGCGAGGACAGCTGGTTGGCTCGCAGCAGCACTACGCCACATTTTGGCACGTCAGATGTCCGTGACAATAATGGCAAGCTACGGCGCAACAGACACAAGCGACGGAACAACGGCGACAACACCGCAGACATGGCAGTCAATGCCGGATTCAGCGGATCCAAATCCGGTCAGCGGAAGAAGCCATTCAAAAGAAACAATCAGGGACCGTCCAGTCTAGACCGTATACTGGAGCGCTCATGCCAAATTCATGGCACCCCGGACAAGCCAGCCAACCACACCAATAGAGACTGCTGGGTATTTAAACAGGCTGGCAAAATAAACGCCAAAAACAAGGACAAGGGGCTGCACAGCAACGATGACGAGGAGCCCCGACGTCCGAACACGGGGGGACAGAAGAAATCCCCCCCCCAGGTGAAAATGGTCGACATGATCTACGCCACTCACATCCCCAAGCGGGAACGGAAGCAAGCACTACGGGACGTCTACGCGATGGAGCCAGTCGTCCCCAAATTCAACCCATGGTCAGCTTGTCCGATCACCTTTGATCGTAGGGATCATCCTACTAGCATCCGTCACAGCGGCTCGGTCGCATTGGTCTTAGACCCAATCATCGATGGATTCCACCTCACGCAAGTCCTTATGGACGGCGGCAGCAGCCTGAACCTGCTTTACCAGGACATAGTGTGCAAAATGGGCATCGATCCTTCAAGGATCAAGCCCACCAAAACCACCTTTAAAGGTGTAATTCCTTGAGTAGAGGCCCATTGTACGGGCTCTATAACATTGGAAGTGGTCTTAGGATCTCCGGACAACTTCTGAAGCGAGGAGTTAATCTTCGATATCGTCCCTTTCCGTAGTGGTTACCACGCACTGCTCGGGAGAACCGCATTCGCTAGATTCAATGCGGTACCACACTATGCATACCTCAAGCTCAAGATGCTGGGCCCGCGCGAGGTCATAACAGTCAACGGAAACATGGACCGCTCTCTCCGTACAGAAGAGCATACTGCATCCCTCGCGGCAGAAGTACAATGCGGCCTCCTCTGGCAAACCACCAATCCGGCAACGACAACCTCAAGCACCGTCAAGCGAGTTTGGAGCACCCCGCAACAGGACCACCAGGCACGCCAAGAGCACGACTAGCAGTCCGGCCTCTGCTCAAATCCCATCAAAGAAGCATTCGTGCCACACGTACACAATTACGCACTTAAAATACCATGGGCACATGCGGAGGCACAGCAGTGGCTCAGTCAACAGTGCGGTATCACCGCCACATACCTTCGTAACCTTTCCTTTCACCTTTCAGGACATTGCTTTAGTGCAGCCTCTCCAGAAGAGCCGGATTGTCGGACTTACATAGGAGAGAAAACCAAGGAGGCAACAGGCTTTGCGCACAGAAGGAAATACCCAGGTGGAATCTATTTACGATCGTTATACCTGCTTTATCTATCTGTACGTAGCCTGCCCCTGGATAGGGTATGTCCAATAATCCTATTTATCTCCGCTTAATGCATTCATTGTAAACATATGCTTAAACGTATTATTCATCAATGGGAGATCATATATAGCGTCAGCTTATTATTCTTATTTGAGCATTTTTTTCTTACAAATGTCTATGTGATATTGCATCCGTACACCTTGGTATGTTCAGTTTGCCAGGGGCTTCTTATGGTGCCCCATAATACGGCAAGACAAGTTCGAACACTTTCAACAGTGCGGCACCCCGAACTTATAGCATTATATGCATTAGCTCCTAATCATGTCTTGGGTCTACGGTTGGGATAGCCCGGCTCCCTTGTTTTGGTGCCTTACATTCCGTTATATTGGCTAAGGTAGCACAGGGAGAACTACTGCGATTGTGTCCCGGTTCTTCCGGACGAGCACCTTAGTAGAGAAAGCCGAAAACTGACCAGCATGATGTGGCGAGAGCTGGTCGCTGTTCGAGAGGTCTTAAAATCCTTAAAGATTTTTCCACTTTAGGCGATAATTCGGCTTCGTCCGATCTAGGCATATATAGCGCCCCAATTTGACCTTCCAGATTCTAGGGGCTTCGCCGAAATTTAAAATTGTAGACTTCTATGGCTAACTGAAGGTTATAAAGCTGCAGAGTCTATTGCCTTGTTCGCTGCGCCGAACATCTCCTTAAGGGACCAAACATTTGTATAAAGAGTGTCCGGGTTTTCCACGAACACCCCAGTACTAGTTACATGGGGGCGAAAGCCGATGACTGGCCTACTTTCAGAATTTTATAAATAGCCGCACAGAAGGTAATATTTGAAATAACAAAAGCACTACATAGCGCAAGTAACTTCGTCCTTAAATTACAAACATGACAGAAGTGAATTCATTCTAAAATTATGTCCTTGGTACATTCATCGGCCACGAGGCGAGTGCCCTTGATAATGCCATCATAATACTTCTCCGGATAGTGATGCGCCTTGCCCTCCGGTGGCCCGTCCTTCACTAGCTTCTCCGCATCCAGCTTGCCCCAATGCACCTTCGCACGGGCAAAGGCCCGGCGGGCACCCTCAATGCAAACGGATCGCTTGATGACTTCTAGTCACGGACAGGAAGCCATCCGCTTGATCAGGCTGAAGTAGCTGATGGGTAAGGGCTCACCAGGCCACATCCGGACTATGAAATCCATCATAGCCACTTCGGCCGCCCTGTGGAGTTCAACCAACTGCTTCAGTTGGTCACTCAGAGGCGTTGGATGTTCGGCCCCAGCATACTGGGACCAGAACAACTTCTCCGTTGAGCTCCCCTCCTGAGCACGGTAGAACTCCGTGGCATCTGATACGTTGCGTGGCAGATCTGTGAATGCCCCTGGAGAGCTCCGGACTCAGGTAAGTAAAAGAAACGCCTCCTCCACATGTTTGCTTTGCACAAAGAATTTCTTACCCGCCGTTATCTTTTTGGCCTCCTGGATTTCCTGATGTGCCTTCTCGACTTCGGCCTTGGCGTCTTTTATACTTGCAAGGGCCTTCGCAAGCTCGGCCTCTTTTGCCTTAAGCTCATGCTCCACGGACTCGAAATTTTTGCCGAGCTCCTGGAGCTCTTGTTGTACCTCGCCCACACGGGCATCTTGCTTCTCGCACTCCTTGCGTTCCAAGGCCGCCTTGTGTTCGGCCTTGTACATCGCTTTTTTCAGAGATGCCACTTCGGTGGTGGCCCCTGTTACAAAATCATGACGCTTCGTTGTTAGAATAACCAATTTTATCTATCCTTCATTATATGAGAGCGGGGAATCACTCACCTTTGTTCTTTTCGAGCTGCCTCCTCGTGAGGTCGAGCTCTCCCTGCGCCTGCTCCAGGTCCTGTTTTAGTCCGGCGATCTCGGCCGTATGGACCGCAGCGGCAAGCAGCACAGCCTGCTTATTCACATTCAAACTTATTGTTAGACTCCTACGGATTATAATTGACCCTCCGTTTGGTTTTTCCTTCCGAACACCAAACAGAGTATCAGGGGCTACTACCTATCGGGTGGTAATTTCACACATTTTTATTACTTACCTCAAAGCCTGTCAAGAGGCTGGTGCAGGCTTCGGTTAGTCCGCTCTTGGCGGACGAAACCTTCTAAACCACCGCACTCATAAGAGTATGGTGCTCTTCATCTATGGAAGCGCCGCGAAGCGCTTCCAGTAGACAATCCGGCGCCTCGGGCGCAACAGAAGTCCTCGACACAGACGGCTCTCCCCCCTAACGAGGGGCTGCCCGCCTGAGTCCGGAACCATTGAAGGCTCCTGAACAGTGTTCGATTGAGAGCCCGGCCTACGGTGGCTCTCATAAACACGGTCCGCGGGGATCTTGAACCCCGCGTGTCCGACGTCTGGAATGCCACCTTGGGGCGCCTCCAAAGCCACCTTCCCCCGCTCTGGGAGCCTTTGGGATAACACCTCCATGTCATCTGTAGGCTGAGGAGTAGTGGCCGTCGGGAGCGAGTTCATCGTAGAATCGCTCAAGGACCCATCCGAAGACGACGCCTCAGGATGGACCTTGGCCAGACTACATACAAGTTCAGTGTTATAACAAAACTATGAAGCAAAATTACGATAGAGTGCGGATACTTACGATCGCACTAGGGGCTTCTTCCTGGGCAGCCACCCCTCCTCGCTATCGATGGCGGTGGCGGAGTAGTCCGGAAGGGATGCCTTTCCCTTCTTGGACGTCCCAGCCTCCCCCTCTGGGGCGGCCTTCCTCTTTTTCTCCCCCCAATACGGGGAGGTGGAGTTTCTTCTTGTTTCCCCCCGCCTCCATGGAAGGAATCTGTCTCGTCGTCATCAGACGATGAGGGTATGACGGCCTTGCGCTGGGGGCCTCTCCTAGCCCCCTGGTCCGCCCTCTCAGTCCCCTCGTCCTTTCCGGATGGGGCGGCCTCTTCTTCTTCTTCTTCTTCTTCTTCTTCCCCTTCGAGGGAGGAGTGTGGCTCGTCTTCTTCGAATGAGGCTTCTGGCGCAACCTTACGTCGGAGACCCTTTCGGATCCCGGGGGCCTTCTTATCGGCCTTCTTCTCTGGCCCCTTGTAGGGCGCCAGGACCAGCATCTCCGTCAGGAGACCATTAACTGGGCTTTCTGGCAGCGGAGCCGGACAGTCAATCTTCTCCGCTGTCTCCACATAATCCTGAACAAATATGCACAATTACTTAAGGCTCCCCCATGAATAAATTGGGAAGAACCGAATCTGGTGGCAGCCTGAGAACTCACCTGACTAGGAGGCCGCGCGGCGTGGAGCCCACGGTCCTCGGATATGGGAGGAGGTACTTCGGAGGCCTTGAACAATGCCTTCCATGCGTTTTTGTGCTTCATGCCATAGAGCCTCTGAAGTGTCTGGTGTTCGGCTGGGACGAACTCCCACAGATTGAATGCCCGCCTTTGGCACGACAGAATCCGACAAACGAGCATGACCTCGATCATGTTGACAAGCTTGATATTCTTGTCCTTCATGCCCTTGATGCAGTTTTGGAGTCCAGTCAGCTCTGTAGATTCGCCCCAAGACAGGCCCTTCTGTTCCCAGGAGGTGAGCCGCATGGGGGTTCCGGATCGGAACTTGGGGGCCGCCGCCCAGTTGGCGTCGCGCGGCTCGGTGATGTAGAACCACCCCGACTGCCACCCCTTCATGGTTTCCGCAAAGGAGCCGTCAAGCCAGGTGATGTTAGGCATCTTGCCCACCATGGCTCCTCCACACTCCGCTTGCTGGCCGCTCACGATATTCGGCTTCACGCAGAAGATTTGCAGCCACAAGCCGAAATGAGGCTTGATGCGGAGGAAGGCCTGTGATACGTCTCCGTCGTATCTACTTTTCCAAACACTTGTGCCGTTGTTTTGGACTCTAACTTGTATGATTTGAATGGAACTAACCCGGACTGACGCTATTTTCAGCAGAATTGCCATGGTGTTGTTTTATGTGCAAAAAACAAAAGTTCTCGGAACGTCCTGAAACTCTACGGAATATCTTAGAATAAATAATAAAAAACCCTCGCCAAAGATGAAGACTAGGGGACCCACACCCTGTCCATGAGGGTGGGGGCGCCCCCCCCCTAGGCGCGCCCCCCTACCTCGTGGGCCCCCTGGTGGCCCTCCGACGCCAACTCCAACTCCATATATTGGCTTTCGGGGAGAAAAAAATCAGAGAGAAGAAATCATCGCGTTTTACGATACGGAGCCGCCGCCAAGCCCTAATCTCTCTCGGGAGGGCTGATCTGGAGTCCGTTCGGGGCTCCGGAGAGGGGGATTCATCACCGTCGTCATCATCAACCATCCTCCATCACCAATTTCATGATGCTCACCGCCGTGCGTGAGTAATTCCATCGTAGGCTTGCTGGACGGTGATGGGTTGGATGAGATTTATCATGTAATCGAGTTAGTTTTGTTAGGGTTTGATCCCTAGCATCCACTATGTTCTAAGATTGATGTTGCTATGACTTTGCTATGCTTAATGCTTGTCACTAGGGCCCGACTGTCATGATTTCAGATCTGAACCTATTATGTTTTCATGAATATATGTGAGTTCTTGATCCTATCTTGCAAGTCTATAGTCACCTACTATGTGTTATGATCCGGCAACCCCGAAGTGACAATAATCGGAACCACTCCCGGTGATGACCAGAGTTTGAGGAGTTCATGTATTCACTATGTGCTAATGCTTTGTTCCGGTTCTCTATTAAAAGGAGGCCTTAATATCACTTAGTTTCCAATAGGACCCCGCTGCCACGGGAGGGTAGGATAAAAGATGTCATGCAAGTTCTTTTCCATAAGCACGTATGACTATATTCGGAATACATGCCTACATTACATTGATGAACTGGAGCTAGTTCGGTGTCACCCTATGTTATGACTGTTACATGATGAACCACATCCGGCATAATTATCCATCATTGATCCGGTGCCTAAGAGTTTCCCATATACTCGTTCTCGCTCATTTACTTTTCCGTTGTTACTGTTACAATCACTACAAAATACCAAAAACATTACTTTTGCTGTCTTTACTTTTGTTACCATTACCACCACTATCATATTACTTTGCTACTAAACACCTTGCTGCAGATACTAAGTTTCCAGGTGTGGTTGAATTGACAACTCATCTGCTAATACTTGAGAATATTATTTGGCTCCCCTTGTGTCGAATCAACAAATTTGGGTTGAATACTCTACCCTCGAAAACTGTTGCCATCCCCTATACTTGTGGGTTATCAAGACCTTTTTCTGGCACCATTGCCGGGGAGCATCGCTCTATTCTTTGAGTAACTTGGGATTTATATCTGCTGGACACTATGAAGAACTTGAAAAGACGCTAAGACCAAGATTTGACCCTCAACTACGAGGGGAGGTAAGGAACTGCCATCTAGCTCTGCACTAGATTCTCCTTCTGTTATAAGTAAGCTTGCGACACCTAAACCTGCTACTGCTATGAATTCCGATATGTTGCATGTTATTGATGATACCACTTCTGCTATGCATGATACTTGTGATGAAATCACTTCTATGCTTGATACTACCATGCCCCTTGGTGAATTTCTTGATGACCAAATTGCTAGGTCTAGAGAAAGAGAAATTATTACACCTGAATACAATGATGAGAGTGATGATGAAAATATGCCTCCTATTCCTGAAGGTTATCTTTTTGATGCAGAATCTTCTGCCGCTATTTTTGCTTGCCAGGATAGATATGAACTTAAGAGGTTGCTAGTTAAATGGAGTAAAGAATCTCTTAGAGATAGAATGAGACCCGACCCAGCTTTTTCTACTTCACCTATTTGTGTTCCCGATAAGGATTATTATGATTTTTCTGTTGATCCAGATATAATTACTTTGGTTGAATCCGATCCTTTCTATGGTTATGAATCTGAAACTGTTGTGGCACATCTTACTAAGTTGAATGATATAGCTGCCCTATTTACTAATAATGAGAGATCGCGCTATCTTTATTTACTCAAAATATTTCCATTCTCATTAAAGGGTGATGCTAAGATATGGTTTAATTCTCTTGATCCTGGTCGTGTGCAAAGTCCCCAGGATATGATTTATTACTTCTCTGCTAAATATTTCCCTGCTCATAAGAAACAAGCAGCCTTGAGGGAAATATATAACTTTGTGCAAATTGAAGAAGAGAGTCTCCCACAAGCTTGGGGGAGGCTTCTCAAGTTACTTAATGCTTTGCCTGATCATCCTCTTAAGAAACCTGAAATACTTGATATCTTTTATAATGGACTAACCGATGCTTCCAGAGATTACCTGGATAGTTGTGCTGGTTCTCTTTTCAGGGAAAGAACACCGGATGAAGCGGAAATTCTATTGAACAATATGTTGACAAATGAAAATAATTGGGCACCTCCCGAGCCAGCTCCTGAGCCAATTTCTGAGCCAATTATTGAGCCTATTCCTAAACCAACTCCGAAGAAGAGAGGTGTTCTATTTCTCAGTCCTGAAGATATGCAAGAGGCAAAGAAATCTAGGAAAGAGAAAGGTATTAAAACTGAAGATGTTAAGAATTTACCTCCTATTGAAGAAATACACGGTCTTAATTTACCGCCTGTTGAAGAAGTATATGATCTCAATTACTTATTTACTGAAGAACCTCCCGATATCCCGACACAGGTAGTAAAGGTAAATTCTCTCTATAGATATGATAAAGCTGAAGTCCCTCCTACTAAAATTGCTCGTCAGTGTTTGGATGAGTTGGATAACTTTATGTTTAAGCAAGATGACTTTAATGCTTATTTTGGTAGACAATTAAAACAAGATGCCTATATGATTAAACGCTTGGGTGATTATATGGGTGATATTAGAGGTGAACTTAAACTTGTTAGCAAACATGCTTCTATGGTTACCACTCAAGTAGAACAAGTACTTAAGGCTCAAAAATAAGCGCTTGATGAAATGAATAGTAAGAAAAATGATTATGTTGTTAGAGTGGCTACTAGAACCGGTAGAATGACTCAGGAACCTTTGTATCTTGAAGGCCACCCTAAGAGAATCGAGCAAGATTCTCAGAGAAATGATATTGATGTGCCTAGTTCTTCTAAAAGGAAGAAAAGGAAAAATGATAGGACTTTGCAAACTTCTAGTGAACCTATCACCGAGCCACCTGAGAATCCAAATGATACTTCTATTTCTAATGCTGAAACATAATCAGGCGATGAACATGAACCTACTGATAATGTTAATGATAATGTTCATGTTGATGTTTAACCTAGTAATGATAATGATGTAGAAGTTGAACCTGTTGTTGATCTTGATAACCCACAATCAAGGAATCAACGTTATGATAAAAGAGACTTTGTTGCTAGGAAACATGGTAAAGAAAGGGAACCATGGGTTCAAAAACCCATGCCTTTTCCCCCGAAACCATCCAAGAAAAAGGATGATGAGGATTTTGAGCGCTTTGCCAAAATGATTAGACCTATCTTTTTGCGTATGCGATTAACTGATGTGCTCAAAACAAAACCTTATTCTAAGTATATGAAGGATATTATTACTAATAAAAGAAAGATACCTGAAGCTGAAATTTCCACAATGCTTGCTAATTATACTTTTAAGGGTGGAATACCAAAGAAACTTGGAGATCCCGGAGTACCTACTATACCATGCTCCATTAGGAGAAATTATGTTAAAACTGCTTTGTGTGATCTTGGAGCTGGTGTTAGTGTTATGCCTCTCTCTTTATATTGTAGACTTGACTTGAATAAGTTGACACCTACTGAAATATCTTTGCAAATGGCTGATAAATCAACTGCTATACCTGTCGGTATTTGTGAGGATGTTCCTGTTGTGGTTGCAAATGTTACTATTCTAACGGACTTTGTTATCCTTGATATTCCTGAGGATGATAGTATGTCTATTATTCTTGGAAGACCATTCCTTAATACTGCAGGGGCTGTTATAGGCAATGTCACTTTTCATGTTAATGGCAATGAGCACACGGTACACTTTCCGAGGAAACAACCTCAGGTCCACAGCATCAACTCTATTGGAAAAATTCCATCGATTATATTTGGAGGTTTTGAATTTCCTCTCCCTACTGTCAAGAAAAAGTATGATATACTTATTGTTGGGGATTTTCATATCCCCGTTGAGGTAACTTAGTGCTATTCGAAATTTCTCCGGTTCTGTGTTAATCGGAATGAGCTCGTTAACAAGACTTGATCAACCTTGTTACTGGATTCATTTTGATGATCACGAGATGGATGAAACTAGAAGCACAACCTTCTGTACCCTCTTTATATTTTCTGTTATTTACTAGAAATAAAGTAAAATAGTACTTTTCTGTCTGTCTCCCGACTTATCCGTGCAATATAAAAAAATTCCCGAAAATAAAAGTCCTCAGAATTCCATGCCAATTTAATATGATTTTTTCGGGAATATTTAAGAGTTTACTGTGCAAACATCACCGCGGGGGGAGCTGCCACCTGGCCACGAGGGTGGAGGGCGCGCCCTACCCCCCTGGGCGCGCCCTCCTGCCTCGTGGGCCCATGGTGGCCCTCCTCCACTTATTCCTGCACCCATCTTCTTCCTCTGTCTCACACAAACACGAAAAACCAACTCAAGCACGAGTTCCAGCCCTCGTTGCTGTGATTTTCGATCTCCTTGCTCAAAGCACCTCTCGCAAAACTGCTTGGGGAGATTGTTCCTTCAGTAAACAATATGTTTAGGAGGATGTTCCAAGGTGGATCTTCAAGGAAACAAGGTCCCAGGCTTGCAATACGTGATGCTGACGAGGAACCACCAAGAGATGCTCCGGTTAGGCCCTGTGAATGGCCTTCAGAAAATTTTATGAATCAAGTTGGAATCAAAGAAGAATTTAGCGCATATTTGCGCAACACCGGTCTTGAGGACTTTGAAGCTGACAAATGCCCCAGTATCACGATCTCACAAGTTCATTTGTAAGGAGGTTTGAGTTTACATCTTCGCGTAATTCTCCTTCAGTCATGTTTGACCTTTATGACAAATCTTATACCATGGACTTAGAGGATTTCACTTCTGCTTGCAAGCTTCCATCATGGGGTAATGTCAGGGATCCCCTTAAATCTGATTATAGAGACTTTCTTGCTAAAATAACTGTGGGGGAATCTAGAGACATAACACAAGCCACTTTAGGGAGCATTCATTTTCCTGCTATACATTATTTTGCTCTCTTTATAGGTAGATGCATTAATGCTAAGGATGAAGTATGTCACTTGTGTGCTCCTGATCTCAGCATTCTCAGAAGTGCTGTGCTAGGAGACCAATCTTATCATTTGGGAGCCATCGTAGCTCATAGGTTGCATCAGAATAGACATAACGGGGATTTCTTTGGAGGAATTTATGCAACCCGCCTAGCTAATTTTCTTGAGATAGACATTCGTGAGGGTGAAATGGAGTTACCCCCTTCTTATTTAGATTTTGATTCTATGGTTTCTCACCGGTTTGTTGAGAGGACAGAGCCACCTCTCCAGTATCGACTAATCTTTAACAAATGTCATGTAGTCCATATTGCTCTTCCTGCTCCTGCCTTCTTTGATTTTTAGACGAAAGGAAGATATGTTATTACCAGAGAGGAGGCAGATGAATACAAGAGGAGAGCTGAGGCAGCTAGACGCTACACTGCAGCTCAGGAGGCGATAGCCGCTGCGTCATAGTATGACCCCAGCTTCACTTACGGGTATCCGCCAGGCCATCCCTGGCAATAGACCAACTTAGGCTAAAAACCTAAGCTTGGGGGAGTACGTATTTCCCACGGACATTACATTCATGTTCACACACACTCATTGCTAGATGTCGGTGTTCATACTCTTTCACTGTAATATCCATGCTAGTTTATTTTCTTTTTCCTGCTTTCTTCTTGTGTGTTTAATAAACCTTAAGAAAAAACAAAAAAATTAGTAGTAGTTTATTTCTTTGCTGTAGTAATTAAAAATAAAACCCAAAAATATTTTCCGTTCTTCTTTTGCTTGTTGGGAGCTTTCCCGTGTAAATAGTTTTCCTTTTCTTTTCTTTGGAGGTCAGTAGGAGAAGCCCATGATTAAATTGTTGAAGTGGCGCTTATATGCATGATTGATTATTTAATTTAGAGCCCATATTACTTGTCTTCTCCTGGTTATTGAATGCTTGCAGATTCCAGCTTAGTCCAATGCACGTGCACTCTTATTATTATTCACATCGTTCGGTCGTGCAAGTGAAAGGCAATAAGGATGATATATGATGGACTTATTGGGATGAGAAAAGCTGGTATGAACTCGACCTCTCTTGTTTTTATAAATATGATGATTCATCATTCCTGGGTTAGCTACTATGAAGTAAGCATATTTGCAATGACATTTAGATATTATAGTTGCTTGTGCCATGCTTGATTAGCTATGAGTTATAATGGTTTACCTTGCGTGCCAACATGCTATTAGAATGATTATGATGTGGTATGATGGGATGGTATCCTCCTTTAAATGAATTGAGTGACTAGACTTGGCACATGTTCACGCATGTAGTTGAATCAAATCAACATAGCCTTCATGATATTTATGTTCATGGTGGATTATATCCTACTCATGCTTGTATTCGGTGTAAATTAATTTTGATGCATGTTTACGACTGTTGTCGCTCTCCCAGTTGGTCGCTTCCCAGTCTTTTGCTAGCCTTCACCTGTACTAAGCAGGAATACTGCTTGTGCATCCAACCTCCTTAAACCCCAAAGTTGTTCCATATGAGTCCACTATACCTTCCTATATGCGGTATTTACCTGCCATTCCAAGTAAATTTGTATGTGCCAAACTCCAAACCTTCAAATGAAATTATGTTTTGTATGCTTGAGCAGCTCATGTTTCAAGTAGGGCTGCCCTTATCTTCCATGTTAGGCGGTTATTCTCAAGAGGAGTGGACTCCGCTCCTCATTCACGAGAAAAATGGCTGGTCACCGGGATGCCCAGTCCCATGCTTTATGCAAACTAAATCAAAATAATTGCAAACAAAACTCCCCTTGGGACCCGTTGAATGTTGGAGGCACTCGTTGTTTCGAGCAAGCCATGGATTGATGCTTGTGGAGGAAGGGGAGTATAAACTTTACCATTCTGTTTGGGAACCGCCTATAATTTGTTTAGCATGGAAGATATCGTCATCTCATAGTTGTTGCATTGACAGCAAAAGTATGCCGCTCAAAATGTTATTCAATCTCTATTTTAAAACTGAGCTATGGCACCTCTACAAATCCCTGCTTCCCTCTGTGAAGGGCCTATCTATTTACTTTTATGTTGAGTCATCACCCTTCTTATTAAAAAGCACCCGCTGGAGAGCGCACTGTTGTTTGCATTCATTATTATTGGTTTATTTCGGGTATAACTTGACTGGATCTCTTTTACCATGAATTACAATGTTTAGTCAGTCCTTGATCTTTGAAGGTGCTCTGCATTTATGTTTTGCGGTCTCAGAAAGGGCTAGCGAGATACCATTTTGTTATATCATGTTATGATTATTTTGAGAAAGTGTTGTGATCCGAGTTTTGTTATTATAGCTCGCGAGCTGATTATGCTATTGATATGAGTAATTGTGAGACCTTTATGTTATTGTTAGTATGGTTAGTTCATAGTATTTGCTGAAACTTGAATGTTGGCTTTTCATGTTTACAACAACAAAAGCAAACAGAGTTTGTAAAAGTTTTTCTTTTTCTCTTTCAGTTTGTCAACTGAATTGCTTGAGGACAAGCAAGGGTTTAAGCTTGGGGGAGTTGATACATCTCCGTCGTATCTACTTTTCCAAACACTTTTGCCCTTGTTTTGGACTCTAACTTGTATGATTTGAATGGAACTAACCTGGACTGACGCTGTTTTCAGCAGAATTGCCATGGTGTTGTTTTATGTGCAGAAAACAAAAGTTCTCGGAACGTCCTGAAACTCTACGGAATATCTTAGAATAAATAATAAAAAATCCTCGCCAAAGATGAAGACCAGGGGGGCCACACCCTGTCCACGAGGGTGGGGGCGCCCCCCTGGGTGCGCCCCCCTACCTCGTGGGCCCCCTGGTGGCCCTCCGACGCCAACTCCAACTCCATATATTGGCTTTCAGGGAGAAAAAATCAGAGAGAAGAAATCATCGCGTTTTACGATATGGAGCTGCCGCCAAGCCCTAATCTCTCTCGGGAGGGCTGATCTGGAGTCCGTTCGGGGCTCCAGAGAGGGGGATTCGTTGCCGTCGTCATCATCAACCATCCTCCATCACCAATTTCATGATGCTCACCGCCGTGCGTGAGTAATTCCATCGTAGGCTTGTTGGATGGTGATGGGTTGGATGAGATTTATCATGTAATCAAGTTAGTTTTGTTAGGGTTTGATCCCTAGTATCCACTATGTTCTAAGATTGATGTTGCTATGACTTTGCTACGCTTAATGCTTGTCACTAGGGCCCGAGTGCCATGATTTCAGATCTGAACCTATTATGTTTTCATGAATATATGTGAGTTCTTCATCCTATCTTGCAAGTCTATAGTCACCTACTATGTGTTATGATCCGGCAACCCCGAAGTGACAATAATCGGAACCACTCCCGGTGATGACCATAGTTTGAGGAGTTCATGTATTCACTATGTGCTAATGCTTTGTTCCGGTTCTCTATTAAAAGGAGGCCTTAATATCCCTTAGTTTCCAATAGGACCCCGCTGCCACGGGAGGGTAGGATAAAAGATGTCATGCAAGTTCTTTTCCATAAGCACGTATGACTATATTCAGAATACATGCCTACATTACATTGATGAACTGGAGCTAGTTCTGTGTCACCCTATGTTATGACTGTTACATGATGAACCACATCCGGCATAATTATCCATCATTGATCCGGTGCCTACGAGTTTCCCATATACTGGTTCTCGCTCATTTACTTTTCCGTTGTTACTGTTACAATCACTACAAAATACCAAAATCATTACCTTTGTTGTCTTTACTTTTGTTACCATTACCACCACTATCATATTACTTTGCTACTAAACACCTTGCTGCAGATACTAAGTTTCCAGGTGTGGTTGAATTGACAACTCAGCTGCTAATACTTGAGAATATTCTTTGGCTCCCCTTGTGTCGAATCAACAAATTTGGGTTGAATACTCTACCCTCGAAAACTGCTGCGATCCCCTATACTTGTGGGTTATCAGCCTCGCATACGACGATGAATGCCGAGATGTTGAGGACGAAGTTCGGGGCTAGATCGTGGAAATCTAGCCAGTAGTAGAACATGAGCCCGCGGATGAAGGGGTGAAGTGGAAACCCCAGTCCATGGACGAAGTGGGCGAGAAACACGACCCTCTCATGGGGTCCTAGGAGTTGGAATGACCTGCCCGTCGTCTGGTAGCCGGTGCGCTATGTGTGCGGCCAAGTATCCGTCCGCCCGAAAATTCGCGATATCCTTCTCCTTCACGGTGGAAGCCACCCACTTACCTCCTGCTCCGGACATGTTTAGCTGTGCGGAGAATACTTGGACTAGGGCACTGGGGCTCAAGGGGGCAAGAGTGTGCAAAGGAGGAAGAAGGCGTGGGTAAAAATGGGGAACTCTTATCCCTTTATAGAGGCGACGGAAGCGGTGCGCCTCCCCACTTGCCCATTGGGAATCGCTCACCTCCCGAGCGCCACGATTGATGGCTTGGCGGGATTACCCATACCCGTATTGATGAGAATCCCGTGATAAGGGGACACGATCTATGTTTTGACAAGACGTGTCAAGGAAACAGCCTCGCAATATCCATTGTGGCTGGTCAAAGGAAAACGGTTCGAATAATGACCTGACCGTAATGACATGTTACGTCTAAAAAGTTGTCGGCAGAGTATGTTTGTGAAATATCGTTCTCTCTACGGTGCTATATGAAGATCGTTTTGCAGATCCGGACACGGTCTACGTGTTCGATAATTACCTTGGAGTATTTGGAGTATTTGGAGTATTTGGATTAGGGGGTATCCGGACTGCCGGACTATATACATCGTCCGGACTATTGAAGCGTGAAGATACAAGACTCAAGACTTCGGCCCGTGTCCGGATGGGACTCTCCTTTGCATGGAAGGCAAGCTTGGCGATCCGGATATTATGTTTCCTTCCTTGTAACCGACTCCATGTAAACCCTAGCCCTCTCCACTGTCTATATAAACCGGAGAGGATGGTCCTTAGAAGGCCGATCACAATTACAATCATACCAGCATAGGCTATCTCTTAGGGTTTGGCCTCTACGATCTCGTGGTAGATCTACTCTTGTACTACTCCTATCTTCAATATTAATCAAGCAGGAAGTAGGGTTTTACCTCCATCGAGAGGGCCCGAACCTGGGTAAACATTGTGTCCCTTGCTTCCTGTTACCATCAGCCTAAGACGCACAGATCGGGACCCACTACCCGAGATCCGCCGGTTTTGACACCGACAATGGGGGTCCTGTTGATCGGGAGGGGTGTAGTGTACCGCAAAACGGACGAAACGGACTTGTGTTGGAGCGCTACGGTCGAAATGGGGGTCCTGTTCATCGGGAGGGGTGTGGCGTACCACAAAACGAGACTCCACAGGATACTGTTCAGCTCCACCGTCGACCTCCTCCAGCCTCCACGGGCTACTGTTCATCCACCGTCGACCTCCTCCAGCCTCCACCTGCAACTGTTCATCCACGGGCTCCTGTTCATCCAGCCTCCACCGCGCGCTACTCCACTGGCTACTATTCAACCACCCCTCTCCACGGGCTCCTGTTCAACCACCCCTCCACGGGCTACTGTTCATCCACCCCTCCACGGGGTCATCCTGTTCATCCAGCCCTCCATGGGGTCATGTTCATCCAGCCCCAACCGGCTCGATTGATCGGGGTCCTGTTCATCCAGAGGCAACGCCACGGGTCCTGTTCATCTACCCCCACCGCTCACTGTTCATCCACCCCCCCCCCCCCCCCCCCGCAACACTCACTGTTCATCCAGAGGCAGCATCGATCGGCTTCAGTTTGCAGCAGTAGCGAAGGAATCGCTCGATCGGGTTCAGTTAACAGCCATCGATCGATCGCTCGGGTTCAGTAACGCGTAGCCTGCAGTTCAATCGATCGGGTTCAGTTAGAGCCCAATGCCTTGCTTGGGTTCAGTTAGAAACAACATTGCACACATGCGCGTACGTGTACTAGAGAAACGCGCATCGCTCGGCCCCCGACACCGACCGTAACCGGGAACTCCCCGAAATTTTCCTCGCCCTCGCTTCTACCACGGTTTTTTCCATCATGGACGGCCCAAAGAATGTCATGCAGCTGCGTCTCTGGCCCGCCCAGGACGAAAATCCCATTTTCTATCATGATTTTTTGTCATAGAAGTAGGAGCCCACCACATCTATGATGATACCGGGTTTTTTCACAATTATCGTCATAGAAGTGTCATAAGTATGACATAATTTTTTTTGTTCGGCCCAAAATGTCATGGATGTGTCTTTTTTTTGTAGTGCATGGAGGCGAGGGGGAAGATGGGCGAGCTCCTCGACGCCAGTGACGCGAGGAAGCGGACTCATTTGATGCCATGGAGGAGGAGATGTGCTTGGGTAGGAGCACCTCACCACCGGAGAGCCTATGGAGAGAGGGGGTAGAGTGAGGGAGAGAGGAGGGATTCGGTCGAGGATATGGGGACTTCACCTACCTTGTACTTAGTAGTAGCGAGGGGTATAAACTCGTGCTACTAATATCAACTTAGTAGTAGCGCGGGTTTATACCCCTCGCTACTACTATGGCATGTCCCAGGAGGGAACGATAGAGACCTCTTAGTAGTAGCGAGGGTTAAAAACCCGCGCTACTACTATCAACTTAGTAGTAGCGAGGGGTAAAAACCCGCGCTACTAGTAAGTAGCAGTAGCGAGGGTTATAAACCTGCGCTACTAGTAAGCGTCTGCCTATAAGCTTTTCCCTAGTAGTGACACTTTGTTCTCATATATGGATCCTATCTCAGATTTCATGGCCTCAAGCCATCTGTCAGAATCTGGGCTCATCATAGCTTCTTCATAGTTCGTAGGTTCACCTTGGTCTAGTAACATGACTTCTAGGACGGGATTACCGTACCACTCTGGTGCAGATCATGCTCTGGTTGACCAACGAAATTCAGTAGTAACTTGATATGAAGTTTCATGATCATCATCTTTAGCTTCCTCTCTAGTTGGTGTAGGCATCACGGGAACAATTTTCTCTAATGTACTACTTTCCGATTCGAGAGAAGGTACATTTACCTCATCAACTTCTACTTTCCTCCCACTCACTTCTTTCGAGAGAAAACTCCTTCTCTAGAAAGGACCCATTCTCAGCAACAAAGATATTTCCTTTGGATCTATGATGGAAGGTGTACCCAATTGTTTCCTTAGGGTATCCTATGAAGACGCACTTCTTCCATTTGGGTTTGATCTTATAAGGTTGAAGCTTTTGACATGTCGTAACCCCAAATTTTAAGAAATGACAGCTTAGGTTTCTTGCTAAACCAAAGTTCATATGATGTCATCTCAACGGATTTAGATGGTGCCCTATTTAACGTGAATGCGGTTGTCTCTAATGCATAACCCCAAAATGGTAGTGGTAAATCGGTAAGAGACATCATATATCGCACCATATCTAATAAAGTGCGGTTATGACATTTGGACACACCATTACGCTAAGGTGTTCTAGGTGGAGTGAGTTGCAAAACAATTCCACATTGTTTTAAATGAAGGCCAAAGTCGTAACTCAAATATTCGCCTCCACGATCAGATCGTAGAAACTTTATTTTCTTGTTATGATGATTCTCCACTTCACTCCGAAATTCTTTGAACTTTTCAAATGTTTCAGACTTGTGTTTCATCAAGTAGATATACCCATATCTACTTAAATCATCTGTGAAGGTGAGAAAATAACGATACCTGCCGCGTGCTTCAACACTCATCGGACCGCATACATCGGTATGTATTATTTCCAACAAGTTATTAGCTTACTCCATTGTTCCGAATAACAGAGTTTTAGTCATCTTGCCCATGATGCATGGTTCGCAAGTATGAAATGATTAATAATCAAGTGATTCCAAAAGCCCATCAATATGGAGTTTCTTCATGCGCTTTACACCAATATGACCTAAACGGAAGTGCCACAAGTATGTTGCACTATCATTATCAACTTTGCATCTTTTGGCATCAATATTATGAATATGTGTACCACTACCTCTGAGATTCAATAAAACATTAACATTGGATGTATGACCATAAAAGGTTTTATTCATGTAAACATAATAATAATTATTCTTTGTCTTGAATGAATAACGCTATTGCAATAAACACTATCCTGTCTTGTTCATGCTCAACGCAAAGACCAAATAACATTTATTTAGGTTCAACACTAATCCCGAAAGTATAGGGATTGTCCTATGATGATCATATCAATCTAGGAACCACTTCCAACACACATCATCACTTCACCTTCAACTAGTCTCCATTTATTCTGCAATTCCTGCTTCGAGTTACTAATCTTAGCAATCGAACAGGTATCAAATACCCAGGGGCTACTACAAGCACTAGTAAGGTACACATCAATAACATGTATATCATGTATACCTTTATTCACTTTGCCATCCTTCTTATCCACCAAATATTTGGGCTAGTTCCGCTTCCAGTGACCATTTCCTTTGCAGTAGAAGCACTCAGTTTCAGGCTTAGGTCCAGCTTTGGGCTTCTTCACGGGAGTGACAACTTGCTTGCCATTCTTCGTGAAGTTCCCTTTCTTCCCTTTAGCCTTTTTCTTGAAACTAGTGGTCTTGTTAACCATCAACACTTCATGCCCTTTCTTGATTTCTACCTTTGCCGATTTCAGCATCGCGAAAAGCTCAGGAATCGTTTTTGTCATCCCTTGCATATTATAGTTCATCACGGAGTTCTAGTAGCTTAGTGTTAATGACTAGAGAACTCTGTCAATCACTATCTTATCTGGAATATTAACTCCCACTTGATTCAAGCGATTGTAGTACACAGACATTCTGAGCACATGCTCACTAGTTGAGCTATTCTCCTCCATCTTGTAGGCAAAGTACTTGTCAGAGGTCTCATACCTCTCGACATGGGCATGAGTCTGAATACCAATTTCAGCTCCTAGAACATCTCATATGCTCCGTGGCGTTCAAAAATGTTTTTGAAGTTCCTGTTCTAAGCCGTAAAGCATGGTGCACTAAACTATCAAGTAGTCATCATATCGAGCTTGCCAAACGTTCATAATGTCTACATCTGCTCCTCCAATAGGTCTGTCACCTAGCGGTGCATTGAGGACATAATTCTTCTGTGTAGCAATGAGGATAATCCTCAGATCAAGGACCCAGTCCGCATCATTGCTACTATCATTTTTCAACTTAGTTTTCTGTAGGAACATCTCAAAAAACATAGGGGAGCTACAACGCGAGCTATTGATCTACAACATAATTTGCAAATACTATCATGACTAAGTTCATGATAAATTAAAGTTCAATTAATCAAATTACTTAAGAACTCCCACTTAAACTGACATCCCTCAAGTCATCTAAGTGTAACATGATCCAAATCAACTAACTCATGTCTGGTCATCACGTGAGATGAGGTAGTCATCAATGGTGAACATATCTATGTTGATCATATGTACTATATGATTCACGTTCGATCTTTCGGTCTCTAGTGTTCCGATGCCATGTCTATACATGCTAGGCTAGTCAAGTTTAACCCAAGTATTCCGCGTGTGTAAATCTTCTTACACCCGTTGTATGTGAACGTAGAGTCTATCACACCCGATCATCACATGGTGTCTCAACACGTCAAACTGTAGCAACGGTGCATACACATGCAGAACACTTTTACCTTGAAATATAGTGAAGGGATCATCTTATAATGCTACCACCGTTCTAAGAAAAATAAGATGCATAAAGGATAAACATCACATGCAATCAAAAATATGTGACATGATATGGCCATCATCATCTTATGCTTTTGATCTCCATCTCCAAAGCATCGTTATGATCTCCATCGTCACCGGCTCGACACCTTGATGTCCATCGTTGCGTCATGGTCGTCTCGCCAACTATTTCTTCTATGACTTGCTAACTCATAGCGATAAAGTAAAGCAATTACATGGCGTTTGCATTTCATTCAATAAAGAGACAAACATAAGGCTCCTGCCGGTTGCCAATAGAATACAAAACATGATCATCTCATACAATAACGTATACCACATCATGTCTTGACCATATCACATCACAACATTCCCTGCAAAAACAAGTTAGACGTCCTCTACTTTGTTGTGCAAGTTTTACGTGGCCGCTACGGGCTTCTAGCAAGAATCGTTCTTACCTAAGCATCAAAACCACAACGGTGATTTATCAAGTTTGTTGTTTTAACCTTCAAAAAGGACCGGTCGCAGTCAAATTCGATTCAACTAAAGTAGGAGAAACAAACACCCGTCAGCCACCTTTATGCAAAACGAGTTGCATGTCTGTTGGTGGAACCGGTCTCATGAACGTGGTCATGTAAGGTTGGTCCGGGCCGCTTCATCCAACAATACCGCCGAATCAAAATAAGACATTGGTGGTAAGGAGTATGACGATCACCGCCCACAACTCTGTGTTCTACTCGTGCATATCATCTACGCATAGACCTGGCTCATGATGCCACTTTTGGGGAACGTAGCATGCAATTTCAAAAAAAATCCTATGCTCACGCAAGATCTATCTAGGAGATGCATATCAACGAGGGGGAGAGTGTGTCTACGTACCCTCGTAGACCGTAAGCGGAAACGTTTCACAATGCGGTTGATGTAGTCAAACTTTTTCGCGATCCACCGATCGAGTACCGAACGTACGACACATCCGAGTTCTACACACGTACAGCTCGTTGACGTCCCTCGCCTTCTTGATCCAGCAAGATGTCGAGATAGTAGATGAGTTCCGTCAGCACGACGGTGTGGTGATGGTGACGGTGAAGTGATCTCCGCAGGGCTTCGCCTAAGCACTATGAAGTTATGACCGGAGGCGTAAACTTTGGAGGGGGGCGCCGCACACGGCTAAGATAATGTCTGGGGTGTGCTAGGCACCCCCTCCCACATATATATATAGGTGCAGGGGGAGGAGGGAGCAGCCAGGGGGCGCTCCAAGTAGGATCTGAATCCTACTTGGGGTTTCCCCAAGTGGCGCCCCCTGCCTTTTTTCATCGGAGAAGAAAAGGGAAGGGAAGAGAGAAAGGAAAGGGGGGCCGAACCCCCTTTTTCCTTCTCCCAATTCGGCCTCCTGCCATAGGGGGGCGCGTCACCCCTTGTGGGCTGGTGTGCTCCCCTCTCATGGCCCATATGGCCCATATCTCCCCCCGGGGGTTCCGGTAACCCCTCTGGTACTCCGATAAATACCCGATACACTCCGGAACACTTCTGGTGTCTGAATACCATCGTCCTATATATCAATCTTTACCTCTTGACCATTTCGAGACTCCTCGTCATGTCCGTGATCACATTCGGGACTCCGAACAACATTCGGTCACCAAATCACATAAACCATATGATAATATATCGTCAACAAACGTTAAGCGTGCGGACCCTACGGGTTCGAGAACTATGTAGACATGACCGAGACAACTCTTTGATCAATAACTAATAGTGGAACCTGGATGCTCATATTGGCTCCCACATATTCTACAAAGATCTTTATCGGTCGAACCATTATGGCAAAATAAGTTATTCTCTTTGTCCACCGGTATGTTACTTGTCCGAGATTCGATCGTAGGTATCTTTATACGTAGTTCAATCTCGTTACCGGTAAGTCTCTTTACTCGTGCCGTAATACATCATCTTGCAACTAACTCATTGTCACTTTGCTTGCAAGGCTTCTTATGATGTGTATTACCGAGAGGGCCCAGAGATACCTATCCGATACTCAGAGTGACAAATCCTAATCTCGATCTATACCAACCCCACAAACACCTTTGGAGATGCTTGTAAAGCATCTTTATAATCACCCAGTTACGTTGTGATGTTATATAATCTCATAGTTGAAGAAATATGTATTTGACATGAAGAAAGCAATAGTAATAAAACTGAACGATCAATATGCTATGCTAACGGATAGGTCTTGTCCATCACATTATTCTCCTAATGATGTGATCCCGTTCATCAAATGACAACACATGTATATGGTTAGGAAACTTAACCATCTTTGATTAACGAGCTAGTCTAGTAGAGGCTTAGTAGGGAAACAGTGTTTTTGTCTATGTATCCACACATGTATCAAGTTTCTGGTTAATACAATTCTAGCATGCATAATAAACATTTATCATGAAATAAGGAAATATAAAATAACAACTTTATTATTGCCTCTAGGGCATATTTCCTTCCTGTGTACATGCGGTGGAGCGGCCGATGGACTTGGTAGTGGTGGCTTCTCTGTGGTGGGACGCATGACTTGGTTGTTTCACTTTGTGTGGCGGGGCACCCCATGCGTCCTGCCTTGCAACTGATCATCTCCAGTTACTATCCCTCGTGTTCTTGTGATGGTCGGGGTGTACCCGATATCGGCGAGTGTGTTAGCATGTTGGACGTTGTATGTGATGGCAGATCTAGCGTCTCAACAATTGCCCGATGTGTGGTGTTTTTCCCGATCCTCGATTGTGGTGTGGACCGGGGCATTACAACAAAACTTCTTCTCTGGCAACTTGGTGATGGGACACAAAGGACTTTTGAATTCTGACTTTTTTAAACATGAACATTTAAAAAAAATTCTCAAACATATTTTGGGAAACGTATTTATTTTGAAAAAATTGAGAATATTTTTAGAAATTCCCCAACTTTTTTAAATAGGAACAAATTTTGAAAATTCCATTTTTTTTAATTCCAATACCTTTTAAATTATAACTAAAATTTAAAAACTCTCTGCATTTTAAAAAAAATACAAAAAAGAATAAAAAACAAAAACCGAACCCAAAACCATCTAAGAAGGTTGCCAAACCCAGAAAAACCGGACAGTAGTAATAAAACTGCAAAAGTTCCTAAAATCAGATTCACAACTGCTAAATGGGCCAGTCGAATGTCGCTGGCTGGTTTGTTGTATGGAAGAGTTTCTGGGTCGAATTGCTCGGGCGGTACGGAAGAGTTTGGCCCAGAGAAAAGCCACAGCACGAGCCCTTTTGCCATCTCGTGCACCGACGGTCCGGATCGGGAGCAAGGACAGGATCCCGACCGTCAGTTCCCGTTCGAGCACGGGCGGTGCAGACGAAGCGTCCGTCTCTTTGGCTCCCTGCGGCCGCAGTTTTCCTTCCCAAAGGGGAAAAAAAGAGAGAGAGAAGAGGAGAAAGTCTGCAGAAATCGAGATCGGAGGCACAGCTCGAGGTGATTCTCGCTCTTATAATTCCGTCAGCTAATTTTACCATCAATTTTCCGTGCTCTCGCACGCATCCCGTTCGAGAGGAACCACTTGTGATTTGTCTACGCCTCCCTCTTCTGCGCGGCTGTGGATTTGGTTTCGAATTAGGGTTTCGAATTAGGATGTATTGGCCTAGAATCGTCGGATATGTTCCTCATGTTTCGATTCGATGCTTGGTTTCCCGTTTTCGTATGCTTAATTGGAGCAATTGTTGGTGGGTCTGGTCGCTCCAATCTCAGATGCGGGTTATCGGAGCTTCTCGCTCTGTGTAGTGCGGGGTGTTGCTTTGCTTCAATTGAAGCGAATTCACAGCTTTATCACGGATGTTTTGTACAGGAAAAAGACGCCTCTTTTTGTGCAGGTTGAGGATTTCAATTTTGGTTCGAACTAGAGTTTAGTCACCCCTGGGATTAGTCCTTTCAATCTTATTCCATGTTTTTACCTTCAACAGAGAATCTGATTACAAGTTTGTAGCTGAGTTTACTCGGTTTGCTTCGCAGATTTAGGTTCCTGATTTTGAATATATTCATAAATAAGTGGATTGTACTCCCTCCGTAGCGTTTAGTGATCTAAACGCTCTTATATTTCTTTACGGAGGGAGTAGTTGTTATGTACATTCCCTTTTAGCACGCGGTGCGGTGAACAACTAGATTTTGTATTCCTCTCGGTGACTAGATGACCAAGGGTTTATTTTTCCTGATGATGCTTGTCTGAACTTATCAGTTTTTCTTAATGAATTTTGAGCTGAAGTGTTTGATTATTGCATTGCAGGGATTTGTATTTGTATTTGCCTGGGTTTGGGGGAAGGCTAGGGAAGTTCATCACAAGATAGGATTTCAGAATTTTATGGACTTTGATTGCAATAAGGCAGGAGAGTCTTCAGCCAAGCATTGTTTTAGCATTTGCAACGAGGGCACACTCATCCAGGCAAACACCTTAACTCATTGTGGAAAGGCTAAAAAGTGGAATAGCCTCAACAAGTTGAACAACCCGGAGTCAAGTCATGGATCACTTCCAAGGGTTACTGACCCCAAGGAAGATGGTGAGACAGGAAATGATGGAACTGCCTCAGAGTGTAGCACTATGTGCTTCACTGATCTGCCGTCTGCATTGGTCTGTGAAGTCCTTGCGCGCCTTGATCCAAAGGGGCTTGGGGTTGTATCTTGTGTCTCCACAGTTCTGCAGACCCTAGCCACAGATCATCAGGGATGGAAGAAATTCTACTGTGAGAGGTGGGGACTTCCGAATGCTCCCATCGGACCCCTAGTTCCAGGTGGAACCCCAGATGGGAGGTCGTGGAAAGCATTGTTTGTGGATCGGGAGTTTCAAAGTAGATCATTCCTGGGAAGATTTAGTGTGGATGTTCTCCGCGGTCACAATGAGGATGTACGCACTGTGTACCTTCTGGCGTCAGCAAATCTGATATTCACTGGTGGCCATGATTCTGTGGTTCGGATGTGGAATATGGAGGAAGGTCTACTGATTGATGAGTCCCGCCCATTTGGTTGCACTATCCGGGCAATTGCAGCTGACAGTAGGCTTTTGGTAACTGGAGGATCCAAAGCCTTCATTCAGTGTTGGAGGGCTATTGAGGGGGCCTCGCACCTTTTCCACATTTCTGGGAATGGTACTAACCAGAATTCTGAATTTCGCCTATGGGGGCATGAAGGGCCTGTGACTTGTCTTTCCTTGGATTCAACAAGGATTTACAGTGGTTCTTGGGATATGACTGTTCGTGTTTGGGACAGAGCCGAGATGAAGTGCGTGCAAAAGTTCATGCATGCTGACTGGGTTTTGGCCCTGGCTCCTCATGGAAATACTGTTGCCAGTACAGCTGGTAGAGACGCATATGTGTGGGATATCGGAAGTGGTGAATTAACAACTATAATTTCCAATGCCCATGTTGGTAATGCATATTCTGTAGCTCGAACACACCTGGCAGGTTTGCTGTTTACTGGAGGAGAGGATGGGGCAATTCGCTTGTTCGATGTTTCTGAGATATCTGATAATGAGAATATTAAACCAGCTGCCACTTGGTTGCCGCATTCTGGCCCTGTTCATTCTCTTGCTTTTGAGTACCCATGGCTTGTTTCTGCCTCTAGTGATGGCAGGATCGCACTAATTGATTTGAGGAAGATCCTGACCCCCCTAAACTCATCAAAGCGCCGATTCAGGGTTAAGCCCTTCGATCCAAGCACCGTAGAGCCTCCACAGCGAATGCTTCATGGCTTTGGATGCTATCTTTTCTCCATCGGCATCGGTGCAGATAGAATCATATGTGGAGGCGAGGATGGCGCTGTCAGGGTCTGGAACTTCTCAGAAGCACTGGAGATTGAGAAGAAGGCACAGGCTTTAAGGAGTCTGAGGCAGGAGAACCGCATGAGGCGGAGGAAGGCACAAGTGGAGATGAATGCAAATGGTAGAAGGGTTGACCATTGCTCAGTAGCCATGAAAAGGAACCCATTGAAGGGTGATAAGAGTGTCACCTGGCAAATCAAGCGTCCCATCGGTGACAAGGTCAAGTCTTAGATTGGGTATTTGTACCCTTCGTAATATAACATTTTTCTTTTCCGATTCCACCCATAAGCTTGGTTTGCTACATGTAGGTCAACATTTGGCATTTTCATATATTCAACTTATATCTAGTGCACTGTGGTCGCATTTAATATGTATGCAATTCTTATTGACCTGGTGTACATTGGGTCCAATGGAAGAAAGTTTTCCATACGTCCTTCTGTTTCCAGCTCTGGTTGCATTCGTTTTTGTATCGTTCTGTTTGCATTTCTGGTGAAAGAAAAATTGCATGACACACCATGCAGGAATAATCGACTTGTGTATTTATCTCCGTGTTGCAGCAAACATGTTTGATCCCTAGGCTCTAGCTGGATGACCACTTTGTTTTCAGGTATAGGTTTGTAATTTTCAGTACGTGCAAATTGTTGCGAAGGCAGATTGAAACGCCTTTAATGTCAAGCTCAGAGATTCCAGTATATAGTTATAACTTGGTGTCAGCATGTGAGGTATCTCCTGGTTGGTCACTGAGCCAGATTGAACAACGGTTGGTACTCCGTTCAATGTAGCATAGACCATGTATGAAACCAATGTGTACCGCGGAAAATAACCTGCAACGGAGAAGAGTTTTTGCTATTTAAAACAAAATATTTCTTCACAGCCAAAGCAACCATTGCAACGGAGAAGAGTTTTTGCTATTTAAAACAAAATATTTCTTCATAGCCAAAGCAACCATAGTAAGACATACGCTTCTAGGCAATCTAAATCTTTTGGAATTCCATTCAAACAGGGACAAAGGAATAAATTTGACAATATTTGTGGGCGTATCTAAATTGGACGTTATTTGGATGACTAATCATGTAGAACGTCCAGACTTACACTAGAAAAATAGGTGTTTAATTGTCTCATTGTGTGTACAAAAACTACACTTCTTGCTTCCTTGCCAATTGCAACTGGCGAGATGTCTTTGTTTAGCACAACACCTCTCCGAAGATACCACATGAAAATCTTAACTTTTAGCAGAATCTTCAATTTTCAAAATTCTATGTTATTATCCATTGGGACCTCTAAATGCGTAAGCGCACAGTATATAGAGTTCAATGTGAAGGATCAAAATGTAGCTAACCAAGCCATTGGGGGAGGTGAGAGCGACAAGGCCACCACCCACGTTACAGATCGGGATGGTGCCACAGGTCAGGACTCGGGACAAGGGACCTGAACCTTGGGGGTGAAGGCCATTGCAATCGCCGATAGCCTCACCTATATAGCGCACCCTTAACCAATGGAGCAGCAACCCGGAACCACAGCCCGTCGTTCCAAGCATCGACGAGCGACAACATGTTCGGGCCAAATAGCCCCTTTGATCCTCGAGCACCCAGCAGACGCACCTGGGATCCTTGGGGTCCACAAGCCATCCCCGATAACAGGTATGGGAAATTTGCCCCAACACCATCCTGCTTTCCACCAGTAGCATGAATTGGACGAGCAACGGCCACGGGAGTGGCATACCCCGTCGCCTAAGGCTGGATTCCCTAAATTCGATGGTCAAAACCCCAAACTATGGCAACAACGTGAAACCTATTTTGAGATGTACCATGTTCACCCTGATTTGCGTACGCGCTATGCATCTCTTAACTTCCAGCACATTGCTGCATTATGGCTTCAGAATTTGGAGACCAAAATAGGTAGAATTGATTGGAGTGAGTTCTGTGAGCGTGTGCAACATGGACATGGTAAAATTAATTATGATAGATGTCGTAGATAGATTCGTGCATTAAGGCAAACCGGTACAATAACCGAGTATTTCGACAAATTTGAACACCTCCGTCACCAATTGCTATTGCACATTCAATTTAGAGGAAGCATTTTGCGTTGATGAGTTCTTAAATGGGTTGAAAGAGGAAATTTGATCTGCTATTTGGCTCCATCGACCTCAAGACAGGATACTGGAGTTTGTTGGCATTGCTGCATGAAGATGACATGGAATTGGGCAAGCATTGTTCTTCCAGCAAGCTTGGTCCAGCCGGGGGCACTTAGTGATATGGTAAGTCACAGTTCCACTCCAAGGTGGATCAAGGCAAACGTAGTGAACTGGCCAATATTGACGACAAGGTGGAGGCACACAAAGCCTTCTATTGTTCTAAAGGGCTATGTTTCACCTACGACAAACCCTAGAGTAAGACCGACAAGTCCCACTTCATATCATCAAAGGGTTGCTTGAGGTGCTCATTATCTCTTAGCCGAGGGACGAAAATGAGCATGAGAACAACGACAATGAAGAACAAGCTTCAGAGGTGATGCTAATTGGTTCATATTTGAGTACACCCAAGCGCAAACATGCACTCCAATTGCATGTTTACGTGGGCAAGCACCATGTTCAGATTCGCATGGACTTGCACAACGTGGGCACATTCATCAGCACAGATATGGCTATGTGGCTCCACTGCAAGATCCAGTTGTGCCCTCCTGTAGATCTCATAGTGGAAAATGGCGCTCAATTTCTTGTGACACCTATGTGCCCCAGCTGGAATGGTCTGTGCATGGCCACAAATTCGTAGATGACATGCACGGCTTAGATTTTGGGTGTTATGACATTATTCTGGCCGTAGATTGGTTGGAGCCATATCGCCCCAAGTGGGTGGATTGACGGTGCAAGATTATGCGGTTCACTCACAATGGCACATACATCACACTTCCGGGGGGGTGCTTGCTACCTGTTGACCGTGCGTTGGTTTTTCCCTTGAAGAGGAAAGGGTGATGCAACAAAGTAGCGTAACTATTTCTCTCAGTTTTTGAGAACCAAGGTATCAATCCAGTAGGAGGCTCCTCAAAAGTCCCACGCACATACACAAACAAATAAGAACCTCGCAACCAACGCGATAAAGGGGTTGTCAATCCCTTCACGGTAACTTGCGAAAGTGAGATTTGGTAGAGATAATATGATAAGATAAATATTTTTGGTATTTTTATGATATAGATTGGAAAATAAAAGATGCAAATAAAAGTAGATGGAAAACTTATATGATAAAAGATAGACCCGTGGGCCATAGGTTTCACTAGTGGCTTCTCTCAAGATAGCATAATTATTACAGTGGGTGAACAAATTACTGTCGAGCAATTGATAGAAAAGTGCATAGTTATGAGATTATCTAGGCATGATCATGTATATAGGCATCACGTCCGCAACAAGTAGACCGAAACGATTCTGCATCTACTACTATTACTGCATACATCGACCGACTCCTGCCTGCATCTACAGTATTAAGTTCATAAGAACAGAGTAACACATTAAGGAAGATGACATGATGTAGATGGATAAACTCATGCAATATGATATAAACCCCGGGAGGGGCGTTTTGGTGCCCGGTCTCATATGGACCTGATATCATGTCCCTTTAATGATGTATGGGGATCCGAGTAATTGGCTGGCAGGTGTCAGGTTTGGTGCATCAAAAAAGCATGGTGCCGGAGAATACACACGTGAACAAGGACGTATGGTGGGGTCATTCTGTAGGGCAACAGTGCATATGGTGACTGGGACAGATAGTGGCGTGTGGTAGTGCGTTCTGAACCGCGGCTTAGGATCAGTGCGGATCATCTAGGCCATTGCCCAGTCTGAAGCCGGTGACACCTATTTTGAATCTGGGTTGCTAGCACCAAAATTGTGATTAGTTTGGTAGGCACGTTCCCAATATCCGAAGGTAGTGTATTGAGAGTGTTGATTGCTGTGCAGCCGTTGCTTTCAGTGAGTTTTCATGTAGATCGTTGGGTGGCTTCAGCAGGCGAAATTGACGGAGCTGCAATGGCGGATGGTGGACTGGAGTTCCGGATGGTTCGCTGATAGCTAGGAGCATCTATATTCGGTCGGGCTGCTGCTTGTGTCCTAGAAGGAGGCAGTTTCCACCGTGCCCGTCAAATCCAATGGGGTGTCGCCCTTCGCTGAATGTTGGCCAGGCGCCGGGCGATGGGAGCGGACTGAAAGCGGGACAGAGGAGGAAAACATCACCGATGCAATGGCCGATGGTGGACTGGAGTAGCTCATGGTTCTGTCCAGTACGCGAACGTGGTGGCGGAGATGTGGTGTTGACTGTTGAGTGAGATCAAAGAAGAAAGTGGATCGACAGTAGAACTTTTTAGGGGAGAATCAACAGTAGTTTTTTTTAGAAAAGAATCGGCAGCAGATGACGTTGGTTGTTTGGGATCGAGGAACACATGAAGACACAGAACGGCTCAGAAAGTGAGTTGGGCCATCGGCCTTTCAGATGGGCCGTAAGAACGCGAACATCACCAAGCTTCATTGAATGATGCGGGTCGAGTTCATCATGAATTAAAGATACGAAGCAGATACAGCGAGGAATACAACATGCATCACACATCTCGAGAAAACTTGGCGGCATAGATTTCAGGTGCATCTGAGCCTGGGCATCGAAACGGATTTTCGTATAAACCCCATCTTTTTATCCTCGATGGCAACAATACAATACGTGCCTTGCTGCCCCTGCTGTCACTGGGAAAGGACACCGCAAGATTGAACCCAAAGCTAAGCACTTCTCCCATTGCAAGAAAGATCAATCTAGTAGTCCAAACCAAACTGATAATTCGAAGAGACTTGTAAAGATAACCCATCATACATAAAAGAATTCAGAGGAGATTCAAATATTTCTCATAGATAAACTTGATCATAAACCCACAATTCATCGGATCTCGATAAACACACCGCAAAAAGAGTTACATCGAATAGATCTCCAAGAAGAGGAAGGAGAACTTTGTATTGAGAATCAAAGAGAGAGAAGAAGCCATCTAACTAATAACTATGGACCCGAAGGTCTATGGTCAACTACTCACAACTCATCGGAGAGGCCTTGGAGATGATGTAGAGGCCCTCCATGGTCGATTCCCCCTCCGGCGGAGCGCCGATGAAGGCTCCAAGATGGGATCTCGTGGATACAGAAGGTTGCAGTGGTGGAAATAGTTTTTCGTGGTGCTCCTGGATGTTTTCGGGGTCCGTGGATATATATAGGAGGAAGAAGTAGGTCGGTGGACGCTCAAGGGGCCCACAAGGGTGGGGGGCGCGCCCACCCTTACAGGGCGCGCCGGGCACCATCGTGACCGCCTCGTTCGCTTCTTGACGTCCACTCCAAGTCTCCTAGATTGCGTTTGTTCCAAAAAGATCGCTCCCGAAGGTTTCATTCCGTTTGGACTCCGTTTGATATTCCTTTCCTTTGAAACACTGAAATAGGCAAAAAACAGCAATTCGGGCTGGGCCTCCAGTTAGTAGGTTAGTCCCAAAACAGGTAATATAATAGCATGAAACAATAAAAAATTATAAAAAGCTTAATTTCTGCTCGTCCTCGAGTAGGTAAATGATAAAAACAGAATTTTTGATGTGAAATGCTATCTAGCATAATTCTCAATGTAATTCTCTTTATTGTGGCATGATTGTTCAGATCCAAATGATTCAAGATAAAAACTTATAAAACATAAAAATAGTAATACTTGAAGCACACTAACAAATAATCATGTCTTATCAAAATAGCATAGCCAAAGAAAGCTTATCCCTACAAAATCATATATTTAGGCTATGCTTCATTTTCGTAACACAAAATACTCCCCTTATGCATAACCCCGATGACGAGCCGAGCAATTGGTTCATACTTTTTAACGCGCTTCAGCCTTTTCAACTCTTACGCAATACATGAGCGCAAGCCATGGACATAGCACTATGTGTGGTATATGGTGGTGGTTATGAAGACAAAGAGGGAGAAGATAGTCTCACATCAACTAGGCGTATCAACGGGCTATGGAGATTCCCATTAATAGATATCAATGTGAGTGAGTAGGGATTGCCATGCAAAAGATTCACTAGAGCTATAAATATATGAAAGCTCAACAAAAGAAACTAAGTGGGTGTGCATCCAATTTGCTTGCTCACGTAGACCTAGAGCGTTTTGACGAAGCCCATCATTGAAATATACAAGCCAAGTTCTATAATGAAAAATTCCCACTAGTATATGAAAGTGACAACATAGGAGACTCTCTATCATGAAGATCATGGTGCTACTTTGAAGCACAAGTGTGGTAAAACGATAGTAACATTGTCCCTTCTCTCTTTTTCTCTCATTTTTTTTATTTTGGTGGGCTTCTTTGGCCTCTTTTTTGTATGGGCTTCTTTGGCCTCTTTTATTTTTTTATAAAGTCCGAAGTCTCGTCCCGACTTGTGGGGGAATCATAGTCTTCATCATCCTTTCCTCACTTGGAAAAATGCTCTAATAATGAAGATCATCACACTTTTATTGATTTACAACTCAATACTTAGAACAAAATACGACTCTATGTGAATGCCTCCGGCGGTATACCGGGATATGCAATGAATCAAGAGTGACATGTATGAAAAATTATGAAGGTGGCTTTGCCACAAATACGATGTCAACTACATGATCATGCAAAGAGCAATATGACAATGATGGAGCGTGTCATAATAAACGGAACGGTGGAAAGTTGCATGGCAATATATCTCGGAATGGCTATGGGAATGCCATAATAGGTAGGTATGGTGGCTGTTTTGAGGAAGGTAAATAATGGGTTCATGATACTGGTGAAAGTTGCACGGTATAATAAAGGCTAGCAAAGTGGAAGGGTAAGTGTGCGTATATCCATGGACTCACATTAGTCACAAAGAACTTATATACTTATTGCAAAAATTTATTAGCCCTCAAAGCAAAGTACTACTACGCATGCCCCTAGAGGGATAGATTGGTAGGAAAAGACCATCGCTTGTCCCCGACTGCCACTCATAAGGAAAGCAATCAAAGAGCACCCCATGCTACAAATTTGTTACATAACTTTTACCATACGTGCATGCTACGGGACTTGCCAACTTCAACACAAGTATTTCTCAATTTCATAATTACCCGACTAGCATGACTCTAACATTACCACCTTTATATCTCAAAACAATTATCAAGCATCAAATTGATCATAGTTTTTAATGCACTTTCTATGATAGTTTTTATTATGGATCTTTTACATTTGTGTCCCTAACTCGAACCCACTAATCGGATTTGCCCCTAGTTTCGAAGCATGCTCAAATTTGCCCCTCTGCCGTTATGTGCCATTACAGAAATTCCCTTCCGTGCCGTTTCCGTCTGGTCAAAGGGCTTTGACCATTTTCCTGACGTTTAATGGACATTTTTGCCCCTCAATGCACATGACACTTACAGGTGGGGCCTACCCCAGGAAAAATAACTCTCTTTCTCTCATCCCCTCTCTGACTTACACATGGACCCCACCAATATAAAAAACTCTCTCCCTCTCTCGGAATCTCTCTCTCCCTCTTGGCGGCTCGGGCGGTGGCCTGCGCCGGCGAGGGCCAGCGTGCCTGCGCCTGAGGACCACAGTGGCAGCCTTGGGGTGGTACGGCTGAGGGGGTGGAGCCGCCGCCCGTAGCTATCGCCGGAGCTATCATCGGAACTAAATCCTGAGAGCGCATGAGATCTTCTATCGGCGACGCCGTCGCTAGCCACCGCGGTCGGAGTCCAAATCGAGCAGCACAAGCATGTCCATGAGCTTTGGCGGGCGCCTCTCCTTCGTCCTGCGCAGTGGATCTGGCCTGGGGCTGCCCGTAGACGACGCTCGGGACGTCGAAATCCGCCATGGCCATTGCTCTTCCTGTCCTAAATTCGGCCGCTCTAAGCCATTCTTGACCTACCCAACCCATGTTCCATCGTCAAGGAAAGTAGGTGCCCTACTCCGCTCTTCCCCCGCCCGATTCCGTGCCCGGAGCACCCTGACAGAATCCGGCCGCCATGACCAACCTTGGTTGGCTCAGTCGTGCATGCCCCCATCTACACCCTGCCGCTCCTAGTGAGCTTGGCGCATCTCGCGCAGCTTGCGTGCCTCGCGCAGTAGGCCCCGTCCTCCCACGGTCATCCTCCTCCCCTACGGCGAGCCACCGGCAAGCGCAGGCACTCATGGCCGGGAACGCGTGGACCGGGGGTGTTTACCCTCATAGTGGGTCCCGTCGGGAGGAGATGGATGAGAGAGATTTTTTTCCTAGGTAGGTCCCACCGGTAAGTGGCTGACCCACGGGAGGGCTGAGTTGGCCTAGTTTTCCTTTTATTTTTTTAGAGGGGGTCCCGCATGTAAGTGTCACATGGATTCAGGGGCAAATTGTCCAACTAACGTCTAGAAAATGGTCAAACCCCTTTGACCGGACGGTAACAGAGCGGAAGGGCATTTCTATAAGTGCACATAACGGCGAAGGGGCATTTTTGAGCAGGCTTTCGAATTAGGGGTATATCTGATTAGGTGGTTTGAGTTAGGGACAGAAATGCAAATGGCCCTTTTATTATACCCAACTTGGATGCTCATCATTCTAGGACCAAATTTATAACCATAGCAAATACCATGCTGTTCTAAAAGACTCTCAAAATAATATAAGTGAAGCATGAGATATCAACAATTTCTTTAAAATAAAGCCACCGCCGTGCTCTAGAAAATATAAGTGAAGCACATAGAGCAAAACTATCTAGTTCAAAAGATATAAGTGAAGCACATAGAGTATTCTAATAAATTCTAAATCATGTGGGTCTCTCCCAAAAGGTGTGTACAACAAGGATGATTGTGGTAAACTAAAAATCAAATACTCATATCATACAAGATGCTCCAAGCAAAACACATATCATGTGGTAAATAAAAATATAGCTCCAAGTAAAGTTACCGATAGATGAGGACGAAAGAGGGGATGCCTTTCGGGGCATCCCCAAGCTTAGGCTTTTGGTTGTACTTGAATATCTTGGGGTGCCATGGGAATCCCCAAGCTTAGGCTTTTTCCACTCCTTATTCCATAGTCCATCAAATCTTTACCCAAAACTTGAAAACTTCACAACACAAAACTCAACAGGAAATCTCATGAGCTCCGTTAGTGCAAGAAAGAAAAACCACCACATAAGGTACTGTAATGAACTCATTATTTATTTACATTGGTGTTAAACCTACTGTATTCCAACTTATCTATGGTTCATACCCCCCGATACTAGCCATAGATTCATTAAAATAAGCAAACAACACATGAAAAACAGAATCTGTCAAAAACAGAACAGTCTGTAGCAATCTGAAACTTTCGAATACTTATGGAACCTTAAAAATCCTACCAAAATAGGAAGTCCTAGGTAATTTGTCTATTGATCTACTTCAAAAAGAATCAACGCAAAAGCACGTTTCTGTGATTTATTGATTTTTTTTCTCATGAGCGCAAAGTTTCTATTTTTCAGCAGAATCAAATTAACTTTCACCCAAGGTTATCCTATAGGTTCTACTTGGCACAAACACTAATTAAAACATAAAAACACATATAACCAGAGGCTATATGAGATATTTATTGAATAACAGCAAGGAAAAATATCAGGTTGTCTCCCAACAAGCGCTTTTCTTTGAAGCCTTTTTAGCTAGGCATTGAGATTTCAATGATGCTCACATAAAAAATAAAAAACAAGAATTGAAGCATAAAGAGAGCATCATAAAACATGTGACAAAAACATCTAAGTCTAACATAATCCCTATGCATAGGCATATTATAAGCAAAAAAAATTGCAAGGCAAGCAAAAACTAGCATAAGCAAGGAAGAATAAAGAGACGATAGCAATCTCAACATCACGAGAGGTAATTTAGTAGGATAAAAATTTCTACAACCATATTTTCCTCTCTCATAATAATTACATGTGGGATCATAAGCAAATTCAACAAAATAGCTATCACATAAAATATTTTCAACATGATCCACATGCATGCAAAGTTGACACTCTTCCAAAATAGTGGGATTAATATTAACTAAAGTCATGACCTCTCCAAACCCACTTTTATCCAAAAATTCATAAGATTGGTCAAAATCCAAATATGTGGGATCTAAATATGACACTCTTCCAAACCCACTTTCAATAATATTGCAAACACTATTATAAATCTCATATTCATCATGGGGGTTAAATAAATTTTCAAGATCATAAGAAGAATCACTCCAATCATGATCATTGCAACAAGTAGTAGACATAGCAAAACT
This sequence comes from Triticum aestivum, assembly GCF_018294505.1. Lineage (NCBI taxonomy): Eukaryota > Viridiplantae > Streptophyta > Magnoliopsida > Poales > Poaceae > Triticum > Triticum aestivum. The sequence goes on along the minus strand of NC_057798.1, from coordinate 690,094,978 downwards.
AGCATCCCCAAGCTTAGGATTTTGCATATTATTAGCACAATTGACATCAAGAGAATTTATAGTAAAATCATTGCAATCATGCTTTTTATTCAAGGAGTTATCGTGAATCTCTTCATAAATTTCTTCATCATAATTTTCAGATTCACAAATTTCGAGCAAAGCTTCATAAAGATAATCTAGTGCACAAAACTCACTAGCAATTGGTTCATCATAATTGAATCCCTTAAAAAGATTAGCAAGCGGATGAGGATCCATAGATCTTAGGTTCTCTGTTTAGCAATAAATAAACAACTATTCCAACCAAACGAGCAAACGAGCCAACTAAGACATCAAAGCAAACAAAAAGACGAACAGAAGAAGGGCGAATAAAACGGCAAAGGTGAAGTGGGGGAGAGGAAAACGAGAGGCAAATGGCAAATAATATAATGCGAGGGAGATGAGTTTGTGATGGGTACTTGGTATGTCTTGACTTGAGCGAAGACCTCCCCGCAACGGCGCCAGAAATCCTTCTTGCTACCTCTTGAGCATGCGTTAGTTTTTCCCTTGAAGAGGAAAGGGTGATGCAGCAAAGTAGCGTAAGTATTTCCCTCATTTTTTGAGAACCAATGTATCAATCCAGTAGGAGGCTCCTTAAAAGTCCACGCACCTACACAAACAAACAAGAACCTCGCAACCAACGCTATAAAGGGGTTGTCAATCCCTTCACGGTAATTTGTGAAAGTGAGATCTGATAGAGATAATATGATAAGATAAATATTTTTGGTATTTTTATGATATAGATTGGAAAATAAAAGATGCAAATAAAAGTAGATGGAAAACTATATGATAAAAGATAGACCCGGGGGCCATAGGTTTCACTAGTGGCTTCTCTCAAGATAGCATAATTATTACGGTGGGTGAACAAATTACTGTCGAGCAATTGATAGAAAAGTGCATAGTTATGAGATTATCTAGGCATGATCATGTATATAGGCATCATGTCCGCAACAAGTAGACCGAAACGATTCTGCATCTACTACTATTACTCCACACATCGACCGACTCCTGCCTGCATCTAGAGTATTAAGTTCATAAGAACAGAGTAATGCATTAAGCAAGATGACATGATGTAGAGGGATAAACTCATGCAATATGATATAAACCCCATCTTTTTATCCTCGATGGCAACAATACAATACGTGCCTTGTTGCCCCTGATGTCACTGGGAAAGGACACCGCAAGATTGAACCCAAAGCTAAGCACTTCTCCCATTGCAAGAAAGATCAATCTAGTAGGCCAAACCAAACTGATAATTCGAAGAGACTTGCAAAGATAAGCAATCATACATAAAAGAATTCAGAGGAGATTCAAATATTTCTCATAGATAAACTTGATCATAAACCCACAATACATCGGATCTTGACAAACACACCGCAAAAAGAGTTACATCGAATAGATCTCCAAGAAGAGGAAGGAGAACTTTGTATTGAGAATCAAAGAGAGAGAAGAAGCCATCTAGCTAATAACTATGGACCCGAAGGTCTATGGTAAACTACTCACAACTCATCGGAGAGGCCTTGGAGATGATGTAGAGGCCCTTTGTGGTCGATTCCCCCTCCGGCGGAGCACCGACGAAGGCTCCAAGATGGGATCTCGCGGATACAGAAGGTTGCGGCAGTGGAAATAGTTTTTCGTGGTGCTCTTAGATGTTTTCAGGATCCGTGGATATATATAGGAGCAAGAAGTAGGTCGGTGGACGCTCGAGGGGCCCACGAGGGTGGGGGCGCGCCAGGCACCCTCGTGACCGCCTTGTTCGCTTCTTGACGTCCACTCCAAGTCTCTTGGATTGCGTTTGTTCCAAAAAAATCGCTCCCGAAGGTTTCATTCCATTTGGACTCCGTTTGATATTCCTTTCCTTCGAAACACTGAAATAGGCAAAAAAAATAGCAATTCGGGCTGGGCCTCCGGTTAGTAGGTTAGTCCCAAAAATGATATAAAAGTGTAGAGTAAAGCCCATAAACATTCAAAACAGGTAATATAATAGCATGGAACAATAAAAAATTATAGATACGTTGGAGACGTATCAGTGCTATGGTGCCACAAACTGTTGGCAAGTGAGTACAGCCAAACCGCACAAATTTCTCATATTGTGCAAGTGCATGCTACATTGATGTCTACTACGCAATCTTCTTCTTGTAGACGTTGTTGGGCCTCCAAGTATAGAGGTTTGTAGGACAGTAGCAAATTTCCCTCAAGTGGATGACCTAATGTTTATCAATCCGTGGGAGGCGTAGGATGAAGATGGTCTCTCTCAAACAACCCTGCAACCAAATAACAAAGAGTCTCTTGTGTCCCCAACACACCCAATACAATGGTAAATTGTATAGGTGCACTAGTTTGGCAAAGAGATGGTGATACAAGTGCAATATGGATGGTAGATATATGTTTTTGTAATCTGAAAATATAAAAATAGCAAGGTAGCAAGCGATAAAAGTGAGCATAAACAGTATTGCTATGGTAGGAAACAAGGCCTAGGGTTCATACTTTCACTAGTGCAAGTTCTCTCAACAATAATAACATAATTGGATCATATAACAATCCCTCAACATGCAACAAAGAGTCACTCCAAAGTCACTAATGGCGGAGAACAAACGAAGAGATTATTGTAGGGTACGAAACCACCTTAAAGTTATTCTTTCCGATCAATCCATTGGGCTATTCCTATAAGTGTCACAAACAGCCCTAGAGTTCGTACTAAAATAACACCTTAAGACACAAATCAACCAAAACCCTAATGGCACCTAGATACTCCAATGTCACCTCAAGTATCTGCAGATATGATTATACAATATGCATCACACAATCTCAGATTCATCTATTCAACCAACACAAAGAACTTCAAAGAGTGCCCCAAAGTTTCTACCAGAGAGTCAAGACGAAAACATGTGCCAACCCCTATGCATAAGTTCACAAGGTCACTGAACCCGCAAGTTGATCACCAAAACATACATCTAGTAGATCACGTGATATCCCATTGTCACCACAGATAAGCACATGCAAGACATACATCAAGTGTTCTCAAATCCTTAAAGACTCAATCCAATATACAAGAGAATAGATGGGGAGAAACATCATAAGATCCAACTATAATAGTAAAGCTCGCGATACATCAAGATCGTGCCAAATCAAGAATACGAGAGAGAGAGAGAGAGAGAGAGAGAGAGAGAGAGAGATCAAACACATAGCTACTGGTGCATACCCTCAGCCCCGAAGGTGAACTACTCCCTCCTCGTCATGGAGAGCGCCGGGATGATGAAGATGGCCACCGGTGATGATTACCCCCTCCGATAGGGTGCCAGAAGGGCTCCCGAGAGGTTTTTGGTGGCTACAGAGGCTTGCGGTGGCGGAACTCCCGATCTAGGTTATTTTCTGGAGGTTTCTGTATTTATAGGAATTTTTGGTGTCGGTCTCACGTCAGGGGGGTCTCCGAGTCGTCCATGAGATAGGGGGGGTGCCCAGGGGGGTAGGGTGCGCCCTCCACCCTCGTGGATGGCTCAGGACTCTTCCGGCCCAACTCTTTTATTTCAGGGGCTTCTTTTGATCCATAAAAAATCATCAAAAATTGGCACGCCAATTGGACTCCGTTTGGTATTCCTTTTCTGTAAAACTCAAAAACAAGGAAAAAAATAGAAACTGGCACTGGGCTCTAGGTTAATAGGTTAGTCCCAAAAATCATATAAAATAGCATATAAATGCATATAAAACATCCAAGATTGATAATATAATAGCATGGAACAATAAAAAATTATAAATACGTTGGAGATGTATCATACATCTCATGGACCAGTATTTCAGACGCGGTAGCCTCGGGATGAGAAACACAGTCCTTCTCAACTGCCGCTAGTCATTACAATTTTGATGGAGGAGTATCAATCTCTCTTTGCAACACCAAAGAAATTGCCACCACGGTGCTTTGCTGATCACCAAATTCCACTGATTAAAGGAGCCAACGCTGTCAAGGCATGACCGTGCCACTACTCATCATAACAGAAGTCAGAAATTGAGAGGCAAGTGATTGAAATACTAGATAGTGGCATCATTCAACGAAGCCGTAATCCATTTGTTTCACCAGTTCTATTGGCGTGAAAAAAGATGTAGGATGTTGTTGTGTGTGGACTATCTCCAAATCGATAACCTCATCTTCAAACACAAACATCCAATGCCAGTTGTTGACAACTTGCTTGACAGGCTACCAAGAGCTCAATGGTTCACCAAGTTGGACTTGCAGACATGTTACCATCAAATTCGTATTGCCCCAGACATGAGCACAATACGACATTTCCAACACACCATGGCTTGTTTGAATTCCTGGTGATGCCCTTCGGTTTAACAAACACACCGGCCACATTCCAAAGACCAATGAACCAGATTTTTTATCCACTTCTACGCAAAACAATGCTAGTATTTGTGGATGACACCCTTGTGTTCAACCCACTCTTCATATCAAGGATATTAGCTCGATGTTGAACATTCTTCAACGGCATCACCCCTCAACAAGATGAACAAATGCTTCCTTGGAATAGCAAAGTTTGGAGTACTTGGGGCACATAGTGGGAGCACAGAGTCTCTGATCCCTCCAAGGTGTAGGTTGTCGTTGATTTTCCCTAAACCAAGACACTCCATGACCTCAAGGGATTTTTGGGTCTCACGGGTTACTATCGCAAAAGTGTTCACCACTATGGAGAGATTGCCAAACCACTAATCAAATTACTTCACACAAGAGCACCGTTTGCATGGGCCCGTAAGCAACAAACTGCTTTTGAAGTTCTTAAGACATCCATGGTGTCGACCCAATTGCTCTCCATGTCTGATTTTGAAAAAGGAAGCTTAAAATAGATTCCACCAATGTGGGGTGGGATTTGTGTTGATGCAAGACCATCCAATGGCCTTTCTCAGGAGCCTGGGGTACTCCACATACGAAAAGGATTGTATTGACATCATCATGGTAGTTGGAAAATGGAGGGCATACTTGCAACACTAGAAATTCCTTATTCAGACAGATCATAAAAGCCTGCTCAACTTGGTTGACCGACGACTTTACATAGGGATCCAACACAGGCTTTCGATAAGTTAATGGGGTCGTGGTTCAAAATTCACTACAAGCAAGGGGAAACCAATGGAGCTGCGGATGAATTATCCCGGAAACCTGAAGCTAATGCCTCCATTCTTATCGTATCTAGTGCTACTCCAGTCTGGATGGAAAATCTGAAAGTAGGATATCAGGATGATTCTTTCACGCAACGACTATTGCAAGAACTTGTTGTGCTACCTGAACATGATGTTGTAGGCTATGAGCTCCGGGATGGTCTCCTACATTACATAAGTCACATATGGGTAGGCCCCAATACCTTAGCCCGACAACATATTCTACTTGCTCTTCGCGCTTCAGGAGTGGGTGGGCACTCAGAATCAGAACAACCTAACAGCGCATCAAGCCTCTGTTTGCATGGCTAAAGCTCAAGGAGGTAGTGCATTTACTTGTTCAAGCTTTCCCAATGTGCCAACAAGCAAGCCCGAGCATGTGAAGTCCCTTGGATTACTGCAGCCATTACCTATGCCTAACAGGCTGTGGGAAGTTGTGAGCCCGAACTTCATTGAAGGATTGCCCACTCACAAGGATGCGATGTGATTCTCATGGTCATTGACAAGTTCACGAAGTATGGTCTTTCCTTTCCTTTGGCGCATCCCTTCACGACACTCCAAGTTGCTCAAACCTACATGACACATGTATACCGCCTTCATGGGTTACTCATGGTACTCATCTCAGACCGAGACTCCATCTTCACCAACAACCTATGACGTGAACTCTTCTGTCTCTTGGACATGGCCTTGCACATGAGCTCGGTTTACCACCCGAAAACGAACAGTCAAACGAAACATATGAACCGATGTGTGGAAACTTACTTAAGGTGCGCAGTCCATGTGAATCCAAAGAAATGGCATGAGTAGATTTTGCTCGCAACGCAACACATCACTCGTCATTAGGGACGACACCATTTGAGGCACTTTATGGATAGACTCTGCGCCATCTAGGAATACTAGGAATCATACATGCATCCTAGTTGATCGGGAAACATGGCTCTGAGAGCGAGCTTGCACTACTGAAGTGATGGGTCATCATCTTTTCAGCGCGCAACAACACATGAAGTCTAGGTTGACAAACGTCACACAGATCGTGAATTTGTAGTGGGGGTCTTGTCTATCTCAAGCTATAACCATACATTCAACAATGCGTGGCAATGCAAAGTAACCAGAAACTGACCTTTCTCTTCTCCAACCCTTACAAGATAATGGGGAAGGTGAGGGGGAGGTTTCCTACTGCCTTGACTTGCCGCCATCAAGCCAAGTTCATCATGTGTTGCATGTACCTCAGCTCAAACGTCATGTGTCACCGGCTGTCGAGGAAAATGCTACCATGCTACTAATGCCTCAAGGCTCGATTGGTAGCCCAAGTTCTCAACAGCTCATGCATAAGACTTCGAGGCGACACATTCGTGTTGCAACTGCACTAAGACTGGGCATTCTCTAGACTGATTGTCCTGTCTTCAGGCAAGTGTGAAAACCGGCTTGAGGGCAAGCCATGTTCTAAGGGAGGAGGATTGTCAGGTACCGTCCTCTTATGGTTGGTCACTGTGTAATGTGTGTGGACTGCAAATAGGCATTGGGTCTTGTAACTAAAACCTAGCATGATGGCCAATATATGTCAGCGAGAGACTACTGAGTGACGAATGCCTTGTAACTGAACCATTTCCCTTCCAACAATTCAGGGTATCCGTGTTCTCCCAAATCCCCCTTGTCCCCTCTCCAACCTCCCCTTCTCCTACCTTGCCTAGGCTAGATCGTGGCACTTGGGCACATAAGTACTTTTGCCGATTTTGATGGAGATCCACAATTTGACCTTTGGCTTCATGGTCTCATGTTGATGAACGCCTTTTTTTAAAAAACCATCAAAAAGATCGAAACCCTACAAAACATGTTGTTTCCCTTGCCGTTTCAGCAATTTTATTGTTTTCTACTCCCTTCAAGTTAGTACAAAGTTGAGTCATCTATTTTGAAACGAAGGAAATACAATTTTAGCTAGGACGGCATCGAATTATCAGAGCAGAGTAGTATTATGGGAGCAAAATGATTGCTCCTTTTGTTTTGCTTTCTGCCTCCTACTAGTACTACTTTTCATGAGAAAACTGCGTGTTTTGCTTAGCAGTTAGCAGCGCGAGTCGCTGCAACTTGCAAGTGACTACTGACTAGTAGTGCTCGCGAAAGGCACCCATCCAGTGTCCCAAACACAACGTCAAGTTGCACATTTTCTACGCCTGCAGACGTACGCCGTGTTTGAATGATTGCCATCGAATCGTTTCAGCAGGAACATAACATGGACCAAAGAAATTCTGCAGCCCCTACATTGGGCTCTGCTTGTTTATTCATGCGGCTAGTTAAACTATTGGTAGCCCTGACACGCGATGCAGGAGCCACATGCCGCAGGCTTATCATCAGCAGGAACTGAGAAACTGCGACAAGGCTTTGTTTCATTGTTTGTTCGTTCTTGCCCAGGCAGGCAGGCAGGCAGCTTCCTCCCTCCTTCCTACCTTTGACCAAAATTATTTTTCTTCTCTTAGTATTCAGTGTATTGCTGCATCATTTGCTCGATGTGATCTGAAGAGTTTGCCAGTCGTTATGTCTTTTCATTTTTAAGATGAAAATGGTGTAGACTTTTTGCTCTGACGATTCCTATAATAAATACAGGGGTTGCCAAGTCTTGCGACTATCTCTACGCTATGCGTCGGCGTCTCCACATTCACGCAAACACTTTTTTTTCGTTGTGACATCAACTAATATTTGTCTACCTTTTCCATCAATCAAACCGAAATGAAGCCCGACTTTTTTCGAGCCATCGGAATCAGCCGATGACAGTCCAACGCACCGATAAATGTTGGTGCATAAGGGCATGTACAATGGTGGCATATGGATACATATGCCTCATAACAAAAAGTAATTTAAGGCGTCTATATTTATTTTTTCTCTCCAATGCAAGTTATCACTAGTGGGCCTCATTAGGAAATAGAAAATAAAGACTCTAGTACACATGCATCTCTACTTTTCACTTCAACCTTTTCAGCTTTTGTCACCGGACCACATTTTTTCTCTTCAAGCACCCGCTTCCCTATCCGAATCTACTTTACGTCATATCCGATCCTACATGGCATGCGAGGCATCACCTTGAGGCTATGCATTGTACATGCCCTAACTGAACGGTTGGTGCTGACACGCATGGTGTGTCGTGTGTGCCCGGAAGAAACATCTGCGTACTGATTTTGCTAGGCGCACGACGGAGACAAGGGGGGGGGGGGGGGAATCATTCAGGCAATCATGCCAAGGATGATGGAAACCTAATTAGGGCAAGGGCGTTATCATTGGTGTTATCTGATGAGCAGCGGCCGCGGAGGCTGGGAACATGGCCATGTGTTGCTCCATGCATCATGTGACCCACCACCATCACCACCCTCGCAGTCGGTCACGGCACCCACAGGCGCCCAATGGCGATGGGTGGAATGTGACTGGATTCTCAGTTCCTCGCCACTCACTCCGGCCCCCACTTTTCAGGGAGAAAAGCAACCGTTTGGCTCGGCTTTTGTTTTTGTGGGGGCGTTTTGCATTTCTTGGGGGATAATTGTTGACTTCCAAGGACCAAACTAGTAGCTTTGCTTTGGATGTAGCTAGTGTAAACAGGTTCTGATAAGTCATTTCTAGCTCGGCAAGTTAACTTCTGGTGTCTTATTGGCTTGGCTAAAGACTTGAGACACAAGTTTGTTTGTCTGTTTACGAGGCTCGGTTTGCGGTCGCAGCGCCTCCCGAGCTGAATATTGAGTAACCTAGTAGTTAGCTACTCTAGAGGACTATTGTTAAATTCACTAAAACTTTTTTGTCATTTAGAGAAAATGTCAAATCTATTAATCAAACCAATAGTACAAGCGCCTCTCAGTAATTAAAAAGTTACATTTCAGTCCCCTATTGTCGACCGTCAATATCCTACAAAAAGGGCCCGTGAGGCGCCGTCGCATTGCCGCACCATCGCCGGAGCCGGTCTATCATTGTTGATCGTAGACGAAAAGTCATCAAGGCAACCGTAACATCTTAGAAAAGAAACCGTCGCCACTGAAAGAGCCACAAAAATAAGACTAAAATCTCCATTATTTCTCACCAGTGTCATCCTAGCACCGGAGGGTGCACCGACTTGACTGAGATGCTGGAATAATACTTTCGTCTAACCATTATATTCAGAAATGCAACGGTGCAAGTTTCTTGAAAAAACAAATTTATACATGCCCTGTAGAAAAATGATTGCTCTAAAAGGAGAAAAAACTTTGCAATGATGGTTTCTTTTCTTTTCTCAGTCTACAGTGTGGAGAATCTGAGATCCAACCCCTCCTCCCTCTACAGTCCACTGTCCCTTTCTTCCCTCTTCCGGTCTTCTTCCTCTTCCCCTCCCTCCCTCCCCTTCCCCCTCCCTCTCCCGAGTCCTCCCGACCTACCCACGCAAGCTCAAGCTCCCCTCAATCCAATGCGGCCCTGAAATCCCTCCACTAGCAGCCCACCACCTCCATCCACCGTGCCCTGTAGCTGCGGCCCTGCCGTAGCTCGGCGTCGCCGGCCCCAGCTCCTCCGCCCCTCACGAGCGTCGCCGCCATCGCCGTTCCCATTCTACCTCACTCGTCGGCGTCTCGGCCCCGCCCGCAGTCTTGGCCATTGGTGGGCTCCTTGCCTTCCGGTGACCAGTTAAGCCCAGCTGAGTTCCACGAGATTTCGGGTGTGCCGGCGCACACCCGGCCGGCGGACCGTCTAGATCCGCCCCTGCCGGACCTGTGAGCGATGCTCCGGATGAGGATACTCGTGCTGGCTTCTGTGAGCATCGTGTTCGCCAACCTGCAGTTCTTGAAGGCTCATGGGAGGGAGCTGTTTCTGAGCTGCGGCTCCAACGCCACCGCCGATGCCGATGGCCGGAGATGGATCGGCGACATGGCCCCTGACCTGAATTTCACTCTGAGCAGCCCGGGGATTGCTGCTCTCTTGGCCGGGAGCACCAATGGGAGTGAAATCATGGCACCGGTGTACCGCTCGGCGCGCTTCTTTACCACGACATCTTGGTATGACATCAGCGTGCTGCCGGGGAACTACTGTGTCAGGCTGCATTTCTTCCCGTCCGCATTCGGGAATTTCAGTGCAAATGGTTCAGTGTTTGATGTCGTCGCCAATGAGTTCAAGCTGGTGTCGAAGTTTAACGTTTCGGAGGAGATTGTTTGGAGAAATTCAGTGAGCAATTCAGCCGCCACTGCGGTTGTCAAGGAGTACTTTCTTGCAGTCAATAGTTCTCGCCTGCAGATCGAGTTTGATCCAAGGCCCGGTTCATTTGCATTTGTTAATGCGATCGAGGTGATGCTCACTCCAGATAATTCCTTCAACAGCACAGTGAACAAAGTTGGTGGTGTGGATGTGCACATTCCTCCTGAATTAAGCGGCCGAGCTATTGAGACCATGTATAGGCTCAACATTGGAGGGCCTGCACTTGCATCTTCACATGATCAGTATCTTTATAGACCATGGTACACTGATGAAGCCTTCATGTTTTCTGCGAATGCTGCTTTGACCGTGTCCAATACGTCAGCCATAAAGTATGTCTCAAGCGGCGACTCCTCAATTGCTCCCATCGGTGTCTATGAGACTGCAAGAATCATGGGCAACAACATGGTCATGGACAAACGGTTCAATGTGACATGGCGGTTCGTTGTCCATCCCAATTTCGATTACATGGTCCGTCTTCATTTTTGCGAGCTTGTCTATGACAAGCCCAGCCAGAGGATCTTCAAGATCTACATCAACAACAAGACAGCTGCTGAGAACTACGATGTGTATGACAAGGCTGGAGGAATTAACAAGGCATATCATGAGGACTACTTTGACAGCTTGCCGCAACAGGTAGACTCACTCTGGCTTCAGCTAGGCCCGGACTCCATGACCAGTGCTTCAGGCACGGATGCACTTCTCAATGGTTTGGAGATATTCAAGATCAGCAGGAGTGGCAACCTTGACTATGTGCTTGGTCATATTGATATGGGCAACAAAAGGGGCCGTTCCAAGGGTCGGAGCAGGTTAGGTTTATGGGAAGAAGTTGGTATTGGCTCAGCCGCTTTTGTGGCACTGGCAAGTGTTGCTCTATTCTCATGGTGCTATGTAAGGAGGAAACGGAAAGCTGTCGACGAGGAGGTCCCTGCTGGTTGGCACCCTCTGGTCCTTCATGAGGCTATGAAAAGCACTACAGATGCCCGCGCATCCAAAAAAGCACCATTGGCACGCAATTCATCTTCCATTGGTCATAGGATGGGCAGACGATTCAGCATTGTAGATATTAGGGCTGCCACAAAGAACTTTGACGAGTCATTGGTCATTGGTTCTGGAGGTTTTGGCAAGGTTTACAAGGGTGAGGTCGATGATGGCATTACAGTTGCAATCAAGCGTGCAAATCCATTATGTGGCCAGGGCCTGAAAGAATTTGAAACAGAGATCGAGATGCTCTCCAAGCTTAGGCACCGGCACCTTGTTGCGATGATTGGCTATTGTGAAGAGCAGAAGGAGATGATTCTGGTCTATGAATACATGGCCAAGGGGACATTGCGAAGCCATCTCTATGGAAGTGGCCTACCACCTTTGACATGGAAGCAACGGATTGATGCCTGCATTGGTGCGGCCAGGGGCCTTCACTACCTCCACACAGGAGCAGACCGAGGTATAATTCATAGGGATGTTAAGACTACTAACATCCTGTTGGACAAGAACTTTGTTGCAAAAATAGCAGATTTTGGGTTGTCGAAAACTGGACCAACACTGGACCAGACCCATGTTAGTACAGCAATCAGGGGTAGCTTCGGGTATCTTGATCCAGAGTACTTCCGGAGGCAGCAATTGACACAAAAATCCGACGTGTATTCTTTTGGTGTGGTGCTCTTTGAAGTTGCTTGTGCCAGGCCGGTTATAGACCCTTCAGTGCCGAAGGATCAAATCAACTTGGCAGAATGGGCTATGCGATGGCAGCGTCAGCGTTCGCTGGAAGCAATAGCGGATCCACGGCTGGATGGTGACTACTCGCCAGAATCCTTGAAGAAGTTTGGTGATATCGCAGAGAAGTGTCTTGCTGATGATGGGAGAACCAGGCCATCAATGGGTGAGGTTTTGTGGCACCTGGAGTATGTGTTGCAGCTCCATGAAGCTTACAAACGCAACGTGGATTGCGAGTCGTTTGGAAGCAGTGAACTGGGGTTCGCTGATATGTCTTTTAGCATGCCTCACATCAGAGAAGGAGAAGAGGAGCATCACCCAAAGAAATCTGGTATCAGAGAAGATTCAGCCCCTTAAGGTTTTTTCTGACGTCTGGTAACCCACTGAACTATCTTGATTGGATCGTAGCCGTGGTCTTGGATGTAAAATTGTGCTATATTGTTCACTTAGTTTCTTCTTATTCTTTTGGGCGTTGTCCTGCTCGACAAGTGTAGAATAATAGGATTTTTGTAGATTACCCCCCAAAAAAACTTGGACGTGTCAAGTTCTTCCTTGACACCCTGCTATATCATGTGATTTGTTCGACCCACGGGGTTTCATGTAGTTCTCCTGTGTGACCTGTATAAATCTCACTAATAATATAATTCCATCCCTCAACTTATTTGTGCGAGTGCGGCGCAACTGTTTCCTTATATTTCAGTGATGTTTGGTGTATTAAACTCCTGTCCAGCAATTCTTTTGCCATGGTATCTGCGTTCCCACGCAAGCCTCACCCTTTGCTGTAAACCTCCAATAATGGCTTGTGATGTTGCACTAGCTAATGTTGTACTTTGATGTACCCAATCCTCATATATACTGCGGCAGCTAAACCTCTGGAGTGGCCTCCCTCCATGCAATCCGACCGAACAGTTAGTGGATTACTTTCAACAATTGAAGAAATGGACTTTCAGTTCTTGGTGGTAATGTTTTTCAAGTTCTGGGCTCTTGGTGATCAAATTCAGGGCTAACAGTCACTCCCCTGACTAGAAGAAAGGCAGACCACCTCTAAACAGAGCCAGGAAAGAAAGCAGTTGACACTAAACCCAGAAACCTAAAATTGGCACAGCTTCAGCTAAAATCATGTGGCTCGGGCTCACTCCCTCGACACGTGGAGCTTCTCGTTTAAATGTCATCGACTTAATTCTCTAGCTAATCCACTCTAGAAATAAACACAAGAGCCAATACACCGAATAGAACTCCTAACGCAACTATGATATCTGGTGTTTCTCTGCTCCTCCCGATTTCATGAGAATTTTCACCCCCGGGGCTTTGGAGATTCTTTCTCATTACAATGAAATTTCAATGGGAAGTAATCCATACTACAGAGTATAAATATTTCATTCAGAATTCACAATACATGGTACCTTCACAGGAGAAGAGTCCAGGCAAATACAGGTGGTCTAAATGACCACATGTTTGACTAACTAGATCATATCGCTTATCAGGAATGCTCATCCTTGCTTACGCCGTATTCTTCAACAAGCTTCGTGATAAGCACCATAAGATCGACAAATGCACTGAATGATGCTCGCAGAAATCGAGCCTCTACTGCTTCAAAGCGCCTGAAATTCACAAATATTACGGATTAAACCATTACGCTTCACGCAGTGACGGAAAGGGGATCCTTCGAAAAGATGGTATGGATTTACTCACACGAGGAGCTTGCCACCAGAAACAGTCATCTCCCTCCGGACCTTATCTGGCTGCAACTGCAACACAGAACACACCAAATAAAATTTCTGACAAACATGCCATGAACAGAGAGAAAACATGAGTTCATGGAAGTAGGAGACATGTTTTAAAAGTATACAACCTTTGCACACTAATAGAAGACGTTTTTGTAGTTCAATTAGTGTACAGAAGGAGTAGAATTCAACTTTTTTACCTCCTTGTCAACAGCTAATGTCTTGTAGACAATGGAAGCGTGTTCTTCAGATCCATAGTCAACTTCAAAGTTGCTGTGGCCAAACAAAAAGGCTGTTAGTGCACTCTAGAATTTCTCCAGGAAACATTGGCATGAAGTGCAGGAAGGGTAACATTTAATGAAATTATTTGCTGGATCTATATGCTACTCAATACAGTGCAAATAAGGTCTCGAATCGATCAATACACCGTCACGCCTTGCTAAGAAACCATACACACCGCAATAAGTTTTATGTAGAACAGCACTATGGTTGATGAGTACACCTGGGAACACAAGATCAGGGTGAGTTTGCCATGTCTTTCTTTTCGCCTAAAACTAGCGCTAGCTTCTTCCAGGCAATACGTCGAACACGAAGCAGGCAGGTGGAAAGAAACACCCGCGAGATTGCAATAACACAGCAGCCAGCGCTCAGCGGAGAGAAAGGTGCACATGCTGCTGAACAAGAAATCTAGGAAGCACAGCAACAGACCGCGTCGACGGATAAGCTGCGGTGACAAATAAATCTGACTACAAACAGCAGACATCAGCGAGAGGAGGAGGGGGAGAGGGGGTCACCAGGTGAAGTCCCAGCCAGGGGAGGAAGAAGAGGAGGCCGGCGCGGCGGCAGCAGCCATCGCGGCCGAGCGTGGTCTGCCTGTCCCGCGAGAGCTCCGTGCGGCGGTTGGCCGGCTGGAGAGCTGGTGAGGCGACGCCGGCGCACGGTGTGGGGTGCGTCTCGCGAGCGCGGCGCGGAACAGAAGAACCAGCGAGCCGAAGAGAGGACGGCCCAAGGCGGCCGGCGGACAAAGATTTGGTTTCATGGGCCTGTGCCCTACGGCCTAGTAGGTGTGCCAAACCATATCCTGTTGAGACCCAAACTGGTACACGAGCAGTTGTATTTTTGGTTTCCAATTTATGCACACATATAGCTGGAGTAGCTCAGTTGGTTAGAGCGTGTGGCTGTTAACCACAAGGTCGGAGGTTCGAGCCCTCCTTCTAGCGCTTGATATTTAATTTTTATCACTACAAATATTAATTGGTGCACCATATATTTTTCCCTCTCAAATCTAGCTTAGTTCAATGAATTGGTTTTGTAGTCAATAAAGAGACATTGTAGATTGTACACGCAAAAAAGAATTCATTAGGGGATGTTGACAGAATTAGTCAAAATAATTCTCAGCTAGCACGGTAAAGTCTCGAGTTCAATTGGCTTTGTGTAAAAGGAAGAACCATTCACTACCGGTGGGAGAAAATATATATCAAGGTAATAAGTGGATGTGATTGTATTACGTATCCACATATGTTCAACCAACAAATTTGATTGAATCTGGTAACCAAACAAAATAATACCTTAAGTAGGCTTTCCATATAGGTGAGCATCATGTGCATGTCACCCAATGTGGCTGACATGTAGATGTTCCCTATCTCCAATTATCAGAGTCCATTACACTAAACAAGGCATGAAATATCTAACAGTGTCTGTCAATAAACTTGATATTTAATTTTTATCACTACAAATATTAATTGGTGCACCATATATTTTTCCCTCTCAAATCTAGCTTAGTTCAATGAATTGGTTTTGTAGTCAATAAAGAGACATTGTAGATTGTACACGCAAAAAAGAATTCATTAGGGGATGTTGACAGAATTAGTCAAAATAATTCTCAGCTAGCACGGTAAAGTCTCGAGTTCAATTGGCTTTGTGTAAAAGGAAGAACCATTCACTACCGGTGGGAGAAAATATATATCAAGGTAATAAGTGGATGTGATTGTATTACGTATCCACATATGTTCAACCAACAAATTTGATTGAATCTGGTAACCAAACAAAATAATACCTTAAGTAGGCTTTCCATATAGGTGAGCATCATGTGCATGTCACCCAATGTGGCTGACATGTAGATGTTCCCTATCTCCAATTATCAGAGTCCATTACACTAAACAAGGCATGAAATATCTAACAGTGTCTGTCAATAGTACTATGAAAGAGCTACATGGAAACTACTACTGCAATTGGAATGAAAATGCAGTTCCATTCGATCGTCCTTGTGTATACAAATTAATGCAAAGTGGAACGAAATGTGGGAATACCAAAAATTCATACCTTATCCAAGCACAGAATGGCAGGAAGTGCAGCAGAAAATTTAGTTTGGTTCCTATTTTGCATGCACAATCAACTAAAAGGAAAGGAATAAATACATTAAGCATAAATTTCTGAATTTCATATTGTCAAAAGAAATTATCCGCAACTTTGCATGCAAACATATGTCGACAAAAAGACCGTTTAAGATTATAATAATATTTAAACCTTGGATAATAATTCTCATGTTAAGGAGATGAATTGAGAAGAGGTGAGATGCAACATGGCTCAGAGTGTAGTGAAGGTGTTGAAAAAATGAATTCTTCATTTGATGGCTCCTCCGACGATCTGGATTGCAAGGGTCGACGACAACGTTGGCTTACAACTAACAAGTATGTGAGTGGACCGAGTAGGGACAACAAAGGTAGTCGTGTGCACCGTTATGACTGGAGGAAGGAAACTTCCAATACTGGAATTAGCTTATTTGTCGTCTGCCACTTCTTTGCCGTCTGCTGGCTGACGACAAAGAAGGTCTTTGCCGTCAGCCACAATAAAACGGATGGCAAGCAGTGCCTGATGGCATACAAGGTATTTGCCATCAGCCAATTCTTTGTAGTCTGCTGGCTGACGACAAATAATCTTTGCCATCAGCCAGCAGACGACAAAAAGGTGGGTGGGTCCAGTTATTGTCTAACCCACTATGACCCACCGGCCCCACCTCTTTGCCGTCCGCCAGCGGACGGCAAAGAGGTGGGTACGTTACCGGCCGTCCCGCCCCCGTCCTCTCTCTCTTCTCTCACTGTCTCTCATTCCCCATCCCCACTCACACCCACGTCGCCGCCGACCCCATCCGCTGTAGCTGGCCGCACCGTACCCCTCCCCTGCGGCGCCCCGACCTCCACCGCGCCCCCGCCGCCCCTTCCAAGTCGCCTCCCTCCCGCCCCTCCCCTCCGTCGCCATCCCCCACCCATAGCCGCGCCGCCGCTGCCGACCCCGTCCGCCGTAGCCACCCGCCCTGCACCCATCCCCTGCGGCGCCCCGACCTCCACCGCGGCCTCGCCGCCCCTTCCACGTTGGCCAGCCGCACCGTGGCCATCCCCGCCCCGTCCCGCCGCGGTCGTCCCCGCCCCGTCCTGCCGCGGCCGTCCGGCCTCCCCCTCCACCGGGTCACCGCCTCCTCCTGCAGGTGAGCTCCTCCCCCTTTTTTTTGTTTAATTAGTTAATTTATTTTTGTTTCTTTTAGTTTAGTTTCTGTTTTAGTTATAGTTTTAGTTTAGTTTAAGTTTTAGTTTTAGTTTATTTTATTTTAGTTTAGTTTATTTTAGATTAGTTTTAGTTTTACTTTATTTTAGTTCAGTTTATTTTAGATTAGTTTTAGTTTTAGTTTATTTTAGTTTAGTTTATTTTAGATTAGTTTTAGTTTTAGTTTAGAAGAAGAAGAAGAGTAGAAGGAAAAGGAGGGAGAAGAAGAAAGAAGAAAAGAAGAAGAAGAAGAAGAAGAAGAAGAAGAAGAAGAGGAGGAGGAGGAGGAGGATGAGGAGGAGGAGGAGGAGGAGGAGGAGGAGGAGAAGAAGAAGAAGAAGAAGAAGAAGAAAGAGGAG
Organism: Triticum aestivum; assembly: GCF_018294505.1. Lineage (NCBI taxonomy): Eukaryota > Viridiplantae > Streptophyta > Magnoliopsida > Poales > Poaceae > Triticum > Triticum aestivum. Next base: position 690,077,268 of record NC_057798.1, on the reverse strand, counting down.
AGGAGGAGGAGGAGGAGGAGAAGAAAGCTAGAGGAGAGGAGGAGAAGAAGAAAGCTAGAGGAGAGGAGGAGAAGAAGACCACCGACACCCCGACCCCGACCCCGACCACCGACACCCCGACACCTGACACCCCGACCACCGACACCCCGACCCGACCCCGACCACCGACACCCCGACCCCGACCCCGACACCCCGACACCCTGAGACCCCGACAGTCGACACCCGGGCCCCCCTACCCCGACAGTCGACACCCGACACCCTGATACCACACCCTGACCCACACCCGACCCCGACCCCGACACCCAGACACCCGACCCTGACACGACACCCCGGCACGACACCCCGACCCCGACACGACACCCCGGCACGACACCCCGACCCCGACACCCCGACACCCTGACACCACACCCCCGACCCCGACCCCGACACGCTGACACCCCGACCCTGACACGACACCCCGACACCCTGACACCACACCACGACCCTGACACGACACCCCGACACCCTGACACCACACCCCGACCCCGACCCCGACCACCGACACCTGACACCCCGACGACCAACACCCTGACACCACACCCACCCTTACCTCCGACCCCTGACACCCTGGCACCACACCCCGACCCACACCCCGACCCCGACACCCTGACACCCCGACCTCGACACGACACCCTGGCACGACACCCCAACCCCGACACCCGGACACCACACCCCGACCCCGACCCCGACCATCGACACCCCGACACCTGACACCCCGAACACCGACACCCCGACCCCGACCACGGACACCCCGACCCCGGCCCCGACACCCCGACACCCTGAGACCCCGACAATCGGCACCCCGACCCCCCCACCCCGACCCCGACCCCGACACCCTGACACCACACCCCGACACCCTAACAGCACACCCCGACCCCGACCCCGACACCCTAACACCCCAATCGACCCCAGACATGATGATGATACAAAACATCATATATATTTGTGTTGATCGGGTGTATTTTTATTATGTTCATGATGATGATACACTTAAATTATATACATATTATTATGTTCATGTCAGGTATCCAATTTTTTTATGTTGTACTAATTTCGTTTACTTTTTGTCATTGCAGGTGTTGACAGGATGGTGGGCAAGGGTCCAGAGCGCCCCGAGCCTCCTGTGAGCGCTATTGGGAGGGGTGCTTCCATTATTCCACCCCAGCCCCTCCGGAGAGCGCTACTAGACAGTATGCAGACAACTGCGGCGGGCGCTTTTTGTTCGGCTGGGAGAGGTCGAGGGAGGACAAAGAAGGCTGGTAGAGGTGGACGTGGCAGTGGGAGAGGTAGGAAGGCTGCTACGCCTTCCTTGCCGCCACCCTCAGCTGATTCACCCGACCACAAGACTGCTCCGTCCGACGTGAACCCGTCTCAGACTCCGGTCCATGAGCCTGCGTTCGCTGATCCTTCGCCCCACCAGACTCGGGTCGCCGATCCTTCGCCCCACGTGAGTCCGGTCCCAGAGTCTTCGTCCCAGAAGACTCCAGTCACGGGGTCTTCTTCCCACGATACTCTGCTGGCTAGTGGCCCGGAGGATGGTAGCGAGGACACCTTTTCAGATGATAGCTACAACGATGATGAGCTGGTTGAGAAGGGCAAGAAGGTCTACAAGCATGGCTATACAAAGCTCCCACCCGTGCCGACGACCCCCGACCAGAGGTGGTTGATTGCGCCTAAAGGGTTGAAGTAAGTGCATTTACTATTTTTAACCTTTTGCCTTGATGTTCCTTCAAATTAATATCTAATGTGTTGGCCTTGTCATACTGCAGGGGCTGGGTATACCCCCGTGAACGTGGTGTCCGCAGGCCCAACCAGGTCCTTGGCACACTTTGCCGGCAGCACTTCCCTGGGTCAGTCACGATGCCCGGTGAGGGTCAGGTTCCACAACTAGCACTAAGCTGGGAGCTGTACTCTGTTGCCCCGGCCCCTCCAGGGGAGATGGTCGCCGGTGTCGCGTGCGTGACGGTGGCCGACATTGTGTTTCGTTGGTTTTGGGAAATTTCTCCTTTATAGAATTAAAAATGAACACTACCTAGCTAGTGATTGTACTAATCATTGTTGTCTTGTTTGATTGCAAACCTTCTACAGGGTTTCAGAGGGAGAACAGGAGGCCGCGGCTATGGTTGTCGAAGCCGAGTGCAAGCGCCTATTTCAGAACTTACGGCACGAGGCTCGGGTGCAGGCCGTTCGAGACTACTACGCCTCAAAGGGTATTAGGAGGGCCAAGAAGAAGTGTCGCGGAAAGTTTCTGAGTAGGGAGAAGTACTTGGCGGTAATTATACCTATTCTTAAGGGCTTGAACTTAGTTTTCTTGATTTGATTCGTAGCGCTAAAATTTCTCTTGACTCACTTAGGTGCCCCCGAGATGGTGTGTGGATAAGATGGACTATTGGGAGGCGTTGGTGGATGCGTGGTGCTCTCCCCAATGGCTAGTCGAACACCAAAGGGCCAAGGATAAGCGCGACCAAATGGAAGGTGTGCCACACTATCGAGGAAGCTCCAACCTGTTTGAGTACGGGGATGACTGGGTATGTGGTTTGCTACATGATTCATGCAATTTCATTCTTCATGGTAGCATTTATCCTTTCCAAAATGACTTAATATGCTTAGTTAGTTAAAAAAGGCATAACTACCTTGGATAGTTCATTTATGACATATTTAGCTCTAAAATGACATAATAACCTTTAGATAGCTATATAAAATGACTTAATATGCTTTAGTTAGTTAAAAAATGGCATAACTACCTTCGACAGCTCAATAACGACCTAAACTAATCTTAGCTAGTTCATTCATGACATAATTAGCTCTAAAATGACATAATGACCTTAGATAGCTCTATAGAATGCCTAAATATGTTATAGTTAGCTAAAAAATAGCATAAGTACCTTGGATAGCTCAATAATGACATAATTAGCATACTTTGGTCAAAAAATGGCATAATAATCTTGGTTACCTCGAAAATGACCTAAACTTAGCTTATTTTCCTCGAAAATGACATAATAACCTTTCTTAGCTCCAAAATGACCTATTTACATAGCAATATCATTCTTCATGCTAGCTTGAGCCCTTAACTAATATTTTGTTCCTCTCTCTTAGGCGCACCACCACAATAAGCCTGTGCCAAGTCTGTTCGACCTCTAGGGCATGGCCCATATGGCCCCGTACAAGAAGGCCAAGCCATTCACAGAGTCTAACCTAGATCATACAGAGAGCTTCACCAACATCTCCTCCCACCACAAGCTCGTGAAGTACAAAGATGAGGGGAAGACAAGGAAAGGGGAGGAATTTAACCCGAGCCAGGATCCTTTTGATACAGAGATGGTGATGATATCTGGTGGCGGGAGGTCCCATGGCTCTCAAGCCATTGGTGATGGACTGATATGTTGTCCTAAGACTCTCCCGCAGATCAAGAAGGGCCTGAGTAGCTCTGATCCTAAGATAACACATCGTGCACGGCCCGCGAAGCTCACCATCGCGGTTAGTTATACGAACTCTCTCACCTTTCCTCCATTACATTGTGTGTGCGTCCGTCGATGACTACAATGCTAATGAGGAGTGTTGTATTGTAGGCAACAGTTGAGAAAGAGAGATTGAAGACCCAGGCGCTTTTGGAGGAGGCAAAAAGGGAGGCAACGGAGAGGGAGAGGGAGAGGGAGGGGAGGACAGATAAGATGTTGGAGGAGGAGAGGAACCGGAACGAGGCGTCTCACTGGGCCCTATACGAGATCATCGTGGTACGTTTCTCGTGCATATTAGCCCAATCATGCACGTAATGTTCGCATCACTAACTAATATGACTGACTCGTGAGAACCAAATGTGCAGACCATGTGCGAGAAAAACGGTCAGGCCCCTCCGCCGATGCCCCAGATTGCTCCGACGACCACGGTGAGTTTGATTTGAATGGTCCTTAGTTACTACTATTCACATTTCAGTTTGCATCATGCCAACGAGACATTATTGGAAATGATCTTTGGTTTAGCTTCGCTCCCAACAAGCATCGACCAATCCTTCTGCATCTGCCAATGCTGGAACCCCGACCGGTCCTTCACCTCCGTCTGCCACTGGCGCAGCCCCGACCATTCATACACCTCCGTGATAACGGTATTTTTCTTCTCATTTAGCCTGTTTAGTCCATTTATGAAATAATTTAGCCTATTTAGTCCAAAAATGACATAATAAGATGAAGAAAATCAAGGAAGAGGAAGGAAAGAAGGAATAGGAAGGAAAGAAGGAAGAGGAAGGCCATTCTTCTTCTTCTTCTTCTTTTCCTCCTCTTACTTGTTGTTATTCGTAAATGGCATCATAACCTTGCTAACCTCATAAATGTCATATACTTAGCTTGTTGTCCTCTAAAATGACACAATAAGCTTAGTTAGGTAGAAAAATGGCATAATTTGCTACATTAGCTAAAAAGTGGCATTTTTCTTGTTATTTAGCCTATTTAGTCCATTTATGACATAATTTAGCCTATTTTGTCCACAAATGACATAATAAGATGAAGAAAATCAAGGAAGAGGAAGAAAATCAAGGAAGAAGAAGTTATACTTCTTCTTCTTATTCTTCTTCTTCTTCTTCTAGTCTTCTCCTTCTTCTTCTTCTTCTTCTTCTTCTTCTTCTTCTTCTTCTTCTTCTTCTTCTTCTTCTTCTTCTTCTTCTTCTTCTTCTTCTTCTTCTTCTTCTTCTTCTTCTTTTCTTCCTATTCCTTCTTTTCTTCCTCTTCCCTTCTTCTTCTTCTAGTTTTCTTCTTCTTCTTCTTCTAACTTTCTTGTTTCCCATTTTGCAGATTTAATTCACTATATGGAAGCTTGCATGGATGGAGTGCTTGTTTCTCTGTTCTTCTTTTCGTTTGTTTCAAAGAATAATGTGGAACTTGTTATATGCATGCATGGAACAATGTGTTGGATGAACATTGTGATATTAGTGTAAGATGTATGGATGAAACTGTGTTTCTTATGTATGTATGTTTTCATGGATGGAGCTATGTGTTGGATACATCATATATGTCTGTTGTGCCTATGGAAAAATATATATATATGTATATCTGTGTGTGAATTCCAGTGAAATTAAATGGATATAAATAAAAACAGGGGATATATAGCCTCTTTGCCGTTCGCTAGCGGACGGCAAAGAGGACACGTGGCAGCTACCTATAGAAACTGGGAACACTAGGTGCCTATTTGGACAGTTTGCCGTCCGCTGGCGGATGGCAAAGACCTTTGAATCTTTGCCATCTACTGGCAGACGACATAGCTGGCCACATGGCAGCTTCCCAGTGTTGGCCTAACTAAGCTCTTTGCCGTCCGTCAGCAGACGACAAAGAGCTTCGACTCAGTGCCATCCGCTAGCGGACGACAAAGAGCGTCGTTAACCCCCTAATGGCTCTGACGCCACCCCACTGTCGTCCGTTGTCTTTGCCGTCTACTGGCCTCAGATGGTGGACAGCACAATCCTTTGGCATCCATTTCTAGGAAGCGGACAGCAAAGAAGGCCTTTGCTGGCACCTGCTCAGACGGACAGTTTGCCATCTGCTGGCAGACGATAAAGAAGTTTGCCGTCCGGGATCTATGCCTTTGCCGTCTGCCATGGCGGACGACAAAGAAGCTGATTCCAGTAGTGTCCATAGGCAGAAGGGAGAGGTGATCGCTGCACTGTGTTGATGAAAGGGATCATGAGTTTGTGTAAATTATGAGGAAACCATCAATAGCTCATATAGTTATAAAATAAATCAGGTGAAGTGGAAGGGCTTGTGTGTGATTTTGCTTCTTTTGGGCGAGATCAACTTCAGTGGAAGGGGCGGCTGCAGAGATGGATACATGATCAAGTGGGCACGCTGGTTGACCATGGCACTACATGGAAGTGATACAACAAAAGTGATGACTCGATTAAGTTGAGTAGTTTCTTCTGCATTTTGCAGGGTAGTGGAGCCAATGGATGTCCAGATGCCTAGTTTGTTTAATGTGCATAGTAGAGAAATAGACGACAACATCAATAATGAAATGATTATGCCCAATACTAGTTTATATGTATGCTTGCCTTGTTGGTTCATGAATATTGCAATACATTCTTGCCCCTGCCTCCGTTTCAAGGTAGCACCTATAAAGCTTTATGATGTTTTTGTGGTTAATATGTGTAAGGATGGCAACCTCATTGATGAATTGGTCAATCACACCTTGCTCAAAGATCTTCGATTTTTTTTATAGCCACCACATGCTGGTTAGATAAGATGCCTTTGTACACCATGCAATGCCCTCCACACCCGAGGATCCGTGTGATCAAAGTTGTTTGTTTACTACTCCAACTCTTCCAGTGAGATTTTTTTGTCCTTTCAGTTGGATCTTCACTCGATGATATTAGTTTTTCTAGAAGGAGGCCATGTTCTCTGTAAAATAATTTCTTCTCAGGTTCTTTTGGATGTTTGTTCTCCATCTACATATTGTAAGTGCATCTAGTGCCCCTTAGTGATTTTGGTGTATTGAAGACTTATAGGTTAAGGGACTGATGCGTTTGTGAGTGTACATAGGTCTATAAGTCTATGAGGAGTTTGATATTTACAGAGAAAGTCGACCCCTGAAAATGAAGTTCTTCGACTGAAGACTTTGGATTTCTGAAGACTTTGAAAGTGAAGAAATTGGTGTGACCTTGAAGACTTGGTAATCATTCGAGGAACATGAAGCGTGAAGACTTTTGTTTTTATAGTTTCATTTTCTCTTTCTTGAGTCATAGGAAACACCGTACTGTTAAAGGGGGTCAAGGAAATACTAAGGAAAAATTTCCATGAGATGCTCAACTCAAAATCCTACACCTACCAATCCCTTCGAGTGAAGCCATTGGAAATCTCATACAGTTCAGTCATATTCTTCAGTGACAGAGACAAAGTTCTTCTGGTCTCTGAGGAATTTGTTCCGACTAAGGAGTTAGGAATTCACCAGTGCGAATTGCCTACACAGTGAGGAACATGATAGCCCTGAGGAACTTGTTAGTCAAAATTCTGACCGTTGCTGTGCTACGCGCCATGTCGGTGTACTAGAGTAGGGGTATCCTAGTACCCCGAACTTGTGCACGGGCAGCTGCAGCGCCCCGCCGCAAGGGCTTGCCGGGTGACCACCAAGGTACTCCGTGGCTCCTTTGGAGCCATTCAAGAACAAAGTATTCAAGCCAAGAATACAAGGCCCCGGCAAGAGGAGCTTGCCGGGAAGGCCAACCGAGGCATCTCAAGGAACTTGCCGAAGAATTCATTGCAGAAGAAATCAAGAAGTTGGAAGCAGCAGGCCTTGTCAGAGGAGTGCTCCATCCTACGTGGTTGGCCAATCCTGTTGTCGTACGCAAAGCCAACGGGAAATGGAGGCTTTGTATCGATTTTACCGATGTCAATAAAGCTTGTCCCAAAGACCCATTTCCCTTGCCACGCATCGACCAGATTGTTGACTCCACAGCCGGATGTGACTTGCTTTCATTCCTTGATGCATACTCAGGATACCATCAGATCTTCATGGCAGAAGAGGATGAGGAGAAAACCGCATTCATCACCCTATGTGGCACATACTGTTTTGTACGGATGCCTTTCGGTTTAAAGAATGCTGGTTCAACATTTGCGAGGGTTGTCCACCATGCTTTTGAGCCGCAAATGCACAGAAATGTGGAAGCCTACATGGATGACATAGTGGTCAAGAGCAAGGACAAAGCGACTCTGATCCAAGATTTAGACGAAACATTTGCAAATCTGCGCAAGATCAACCTCAAACTAAACCCCGAGAAGTGCGTGTTTGGAGTCCCCTCCGGCAAGCTTCTCGGGTTCTTTGTGTCTCAGCGGGGAATTGAAGCCAATCTCGACAAGATCAAGGCCATTGAGCAGATTGAAGCACCAAAGCGCGTCAAGGATGTACGAAGACTTGCCGGTTGCGTGGCTGCACTCAGCAGGTTTATCTCTAGATCTGCTGAGCGCGCCCTGCCGTTTTTCAAAATATTGAAAAAGGCAGGTCCAATGAAATGGACTCCGGAAGTGGAGGCTGCGCTGCAGGACTTGAAGAGATACCTGTCCTCCACTCCAACACTTGTCGCACCTAGGCCACAAGAGAAGTTGCTGCTGTATATAGCGGCAACCAATCAAGTGTTAGTGCTGCGTTAGTGGCGGAGAGGGAGGCAGATGATGAGCCAGCAACCACGGCAGATGCATCCAGCGACAAGCTGGGGGCTTCACCGGCAAGCTCTGGTCCGGCAAGCTCTGATCCGGCAAGCTCTGGTCCCGACAAAGATGGATCTGCGCAGACGCATGAGGAGATGCAGAAGAGAATGGTGCAGCGCCCAGTTTACTTTGTCAGTTCCCTTCTGCAGGGGGTTAGGACAAGGTACTCTGGTGTGCAGAAGTTGCTTTTCGGCCTTCTCATGGCCTCGAGAAAGCTGCGCCATTACTTCCAAGCACATGAGATTACAGTTGTCACTCGTTTTCCGCTGAAGAGGATACTGCAAAATCCAGAAGCAACTGGCAGGATTGTCGAGTGGGCACTGGAACTGTCAAGCTTTGGCCTCAAGTTTGAAAGCACTTCAACTATCCAAAGCAGGGCATTGGCAGAGTTCATAGCAGAGTGGACGCCGACACCAGACGAAGAAATTCCAGAGACGAGCATCCCCGTCAAGGAAGCAAACAAAGAGTGGCTGATGTACTTTGATGGTGCCTTCTCGCTGCAAGGCGCCGGTGCGGGCGTGCTGCTTGTCGCACCCACCGGAGAGCACCTCAAGTACGTAGTCCAGATGCACTTTCTCAAGGAGCAAGCAACGAACAATACTGCAGAGTATGAAGGTTTGCTTGCCGGTCTCAGGATCGCAGCAGACCTTGGGATCAAGAAGCTCATTGTCAGGGGAGACTCGCAGCTTGTCGTCCGCCAAGTGAACAAGAATTATCAGAGTCCATTGATGGAAGCTTACGTTGATGAAGTGAGGAAGCTAGAAGAACACTTTGACGGCCTGCAGATGGAGTATGTTCCAAGAGCTCAGAATGACATTGCGGACGGCCTGTCAAAGTGCGCCGCACTTAAGTTACCTGTGGAACCAGGGATCTTTGTGCTCAAGCTGACTCAACCATCCGTGACACCATCAACTGGACAGAGCAAGAAGAGGAAGTTGATTTCTGGAGACTACTTTCCGGCAGAGCTCCCCGAAGCCGCCGCCAAGAAAGTCCCCAAGATCAACACCAAGAGTGCTGAGGAGCAGTCTGCTCCGGCAAGCCTTAGGGTTTGTTCCGTTGAAGCAGACGCTCCCGACAAGTTTTGCTCCGTCAAGCTTGCCGGGGAACATCAAGCTCCGGCTGAGCCGCAGGTTCTCGCCGTAGAAGCGGATGTTCCCGCAGCAGCAGATGTGCCTTTAGTCCTTGTTGTCGAGCCGCAAGCTCCAGCATGAGCACAGCAAATTGTCCATTTCCTTCAGACAGGAGAACTTCCCGAAGAGCAAGAAGAAGCGGAAAAAGTAGCCCGACAGTCAAGTATGTACCAGTTTGTCGACAACATACTATACAGAAGAAGACTCAACGGCGTGAAATTGAAGTGTATTCACCGGGAAGACGGACAAAAGCTGTTGGCAGAGATACATGGAGGCATATGTGGTCACCACATTGGCGCAAGAGCAATTGCCGGCAAAGCTTTCCGGCAAGGTTTCTTTTGGCCGACAGCCCTCCAGGATGCAACTGCACAAGTAACCAAGTGTGAAGCGTGCCAGTTCCATTCCAAGCAGATACACCAGCCAGCTCAAGCTCTTCAGACGATCCCTTTATCCTAGCCATTTTCGGTCTGGGGGCTCGACATCCTCGGCCCCTTTCCCCGAGCTGTCGGGGGCTTTGAGTACTTGTACGTTGCAATCGACAAGTTCACAAAGTGGCCGGAAGTGGAACCAGTGAGGAAGGTGACAACACAGTCAGCAGTCAAGTTTTTCAGGTCAATTGTTTGCCGTTTCGGGATCCCTAACAGGATCATCACCGACAATGGCACGCAATTCACAAGCCGCACCTTCATGCAGTACGTCCAAGATCTTGGCGCCAAGGTCTGCTTCGCTTCTGTTGCTCATCCGAGAAGCAACAGTCAAGCGGAGAGGGCAAATGCTGAAGTGCTGCGCGGGCTCAAGACCAGAACTTTTGACAGGCTGCACAAGTGTGGAAAGAACTGGATCGAGGAGCTGCCGGTGGTTCTTTGGTCGATCAGGACAACGCCAAATCGAGCCACTGGCCAGACACCTTTCGCTCTAGTCTATGGAGCAGAGGCAATTCTCCCCACGGAACTCGTATACGGGTCACCTCGAGTGCTCGCTTATGATGAGCTTGAGCAAGAGCAGCTGCGACAAGATGATGCGCTGCTCCTTGAGGAGGACCGTCTTCAGGCTGCTGTACGAGCTGCTCGATACCAGCAAGCTTTGCGCCACTACCATAGCCGCAAAGTTAATGCCAGAAGTTTCGAGGAAGGCGACCTTGTTCTTCGGCGCGTTCAGTCCGCCAAGAATTCCAACAAGTTGACACCGAAGTGGGAAGGCCCTTACCGGGTGAAACGAGTCACTAGGCCTGGTGCTGTCCGCCTAGAGACCGAAGATGGCATTCCGGTGAGCAACTCCTGGAACCTGTTCCGGCAACCACCTTTTGTACAAGTCTTGCCGATGTTGCATGTAATCCTTTGTACAAAGCCGGGCGCAGACCCCGTGCATAAGTAAAGCTCATGTGCTCCGCACATCTTGTCAATTTCATGCATACATTATCTGACACTTTGTGCAGCACCTACCCCCGGTAAGCAATAACGAGCCGAAAGGCCCCATATCTTTATTTTCTCTTCTTTCTTTTTCTCAAACAAAGGAAAGAAAGGTTCCCTCGCACACAAGTTTGCCGGGGGGGGGGGGGGAGGAGAAGATAATGGTGTGGACCAGGCGTCGTTTAAGGAAGGTTCACCTTGCCGGGAAGCAAACGACAGAAAAACTAAGTTGCCAAAGTCTGAGCAATTAGTTTTAATTTTTAAGTTATCTTCCTCGAACGACTGTGCTTTGTATGGAAAACCTGTGTGCGGAGGAACCAACTCATAGCTAGTTGTGCCCTTACTTTGTTTCGAGTCCGCTCAACAACTTAAGTGTGCTGCAACTAGTCGCGACAAGGTTTCTTGTCGGAGCGGCACCGCTAGCAGGCTACTGACGTCCCGCACTCAGCGCTCGCGGCTCGGGTGCCTGCGCCGACAAGTTCCCTAAAAGCGTAGGGTAAAAACATACAAAGCAAGGGATCTAGTAAAGGAAATAACATAGCGATCATTATCCAAAATAAAGTTATATTACAAGATAACTTGTTGCAGCTCTAACACATTGTTCCCATGACATGACCAACAGCGACAAGGAAAAAGATAAAACAGGCGGCCTAGTCTACGCGATCGCCCTCAACCCTCTTGATCCCGCTCACCTTGTCCACAATGGGTGCGACAAGGGCCTTGAGCGGTTCCAGATCAGCGTCGGGCGGCAAAGACCTGAGGACGTTGGTGAGGTTGAGGCCTGGGTTGCGGAAGGCCACCTTCACCAGCACCTTCTGAAGAACTCCCACGCAAATCTTGTGCGACTCGTCGGCCAGCTGCTTTGGGATCTTCTCCTGAAGCCGCTGGAGGGCCGTCGCCACGCCCTTGAAGAACAAGCTGAGCTTGGCGCTGGGTTGGAGATGCTCGTCGGAAGAATACCCGAAGTCCTCCATCCCCAGCTGCGCCAGCTCCCCGTCGATGACTGCGGCGATATTCACCAGACCCTCGGTCCAGTGCTCCACAGTCTCTCTAAATGAGTTCTGGGTGACGGCAATGCTCGCCAGCAGCGCCTCGTCGGCCTTGATCTTCTCCGACAAGGTCACCTCTCGCTCCTTGGCGCCGTCCAGCGTCTGAGTCAGCGTAGCCAGCTTCAACTCGAGATCTACGTTGGAGTCCTTGGCGGTGCTGAGCTCCTTGCTCCTCTCAGCGAGAAGACCTTGCAGCTCACCGTGGGCGGCGGCATCCTTCTCGCGCTCGCGCTTGAGCGCGGCAAGCTCCTCGCTGCTCGTCCTGAGATTGGCCTCCAGCTGCGCCACTTTCGCCTCCAGCTCTTTCTTGGCGGCCTCGGCAGCCGCGGCAGCATCCCTTGCTTCTTTGAGAGCCCCGCCAATCGCTAGCTCCCGCGCGGCGAGCTCCTCCTCGTGGCTGTCAAGGTTCACCTTGCGCTGCGCCAACTCTCCTTCCTGCGCAAATAGGCTTTCAGTGACAAGCCGTTGCTTCTCTTCGGCTTCAGCCTTATCGAGGAGGAAAGCTTTCCGCTCCTCGAGAAGTTGCTCCCGCTCCTCTGCCAGGGACCGGAGAGCCTCCTGCCTGAGACCCCGGAGCTCCTCCACGCGCTTCTCAATGTCGACTCCCGCCTTCGTGACAAGCGCTTCTCGGGAGGCCAGCTTGGCTTGTCGGGCGCGGTAGAGCGACGTCAGCTTCCGCAGCAGCCGCTCCTCTTTAGGCTCGTCGCTGCTGCTTGGCGCGTCAACCAGCATCAATCCGGCGGAGGCGAGCACCTCTCCGTCAAAGGTTTCTCCTTTGACCGGCGCCCTGGAGCTCGAAGCCCAGGGGAGCTTGATGAAGACGCCATCACCGGCCTTCAAGTAGGCGCCGGGCTGGGGCTCTTCGGAGCCCGGCGCTGCGGCAGCGGCGGAGGGATCGGTGGTCGGTGCAGCGCCTGACGCTCCTGCGGCTTCGGGACCGTCAGTGTGATCACCGGATCCCTCGCCGGCTTTTGCGGCGGCAGCCTTGGCAGCCTCTTCGCCGGTGGGCTCATCAACACCGGCCTCTCCTTCAGCGGCTTCAGTTTCCATCGGCTCTGTGGCGGATGGATCTGAAGAACGAAGAAGGGAGAGAAGTCAAGCGAATATGCGAAAAGAAAGTCAGAAGAAGAAAAACCCAAGGGCAAGTTTTTAGGCAAGTGGATTACCTGTGCTAGGGTCTGCAGTCGCGGTCTCAGCCACCGGAGGATCACTGGTGTCGTCCCTTGCCGGAGAATTGGCCCTTGTCGGAGAGTTCTCCCTTGCCGGAGAGCGCTTCCTTGCCGGGGACTCCTCCCTTGGCGGTGTAGTCGAAGCAGATGGCACTTCGGGGGCGGCTTCCGGGCCCTCCTGGTGAGGCTGCTCTGCTCCTACACAAATCCAACAGTCAAGATATCAGTAAGAGAAAAGAGCACCCATGCGCACCTGACGGCAGGAAGTAAACCATATACTTACGCTGGGGGCTGCGCTGGGGGCTGCTTTGGGGAGTAGTAGCCAGGTCCGTCAAGGTGGTCTCAGACACACCCCCTGCTGACACGGTGGGATCATCTTCGATGACAATCACCGAGGCCTTGGCTCTCTTCGCCGCTCTCTGGGCCAGCGTCCTGAAAAGGAATGGATTCAGATCGAAGCAAGTCAGATACAGGATGAAAGCAACAAGATTGAAGAACTACGAGGACAGCAAGAAAGCTTACTCTTCTTCTTCATCATCGGAGCTGAGCGCGGAGATATCGAAGTCCGGCTCCCCTCCGGTGCGGCGAGGCGGAGGAGTAGGTTCCCTTGCTCGCTTAGCAGGGGCGGTGGCGGAGGACCGGGAAGACCCCGCTCCAGTTGCCGCAACGGCGTGAGGCGCTCCCGCGGCAACGGTGCTTGCCGCGGTAGAGCATGTCGCGCGGCTCGGCGGCTGTTGACCCGTCTGCCGCCTCGCTACGTCCCCGGCCTTGCGGAGACGCCTTCTTGGTGCAGCCGGGGGCTCCACTTGCGGCAAGCTGTCTGAGGGTTCGGGCTCTTCCTCGCCGGGCTCGCTCGGCTCAGCTTCAGGGCCGGCAAGATATTCCTCGCCGGCAAACTCCTCGCGCTCGGCAAGGCTTGCCGCCTCTGCTGCCTCTGCCTCCTCCTCGGCGAACCCGAACTCGCCCGCGGCAGCTGCTGCCGCAGCCTCTTCCGTCCTAGTGGCGATGCGCTGCAGCTCCGCGTCGGTAGTGTCACGGGTGAGGCTCTTCTGCTCGTCGGCGCGGATCGGCACTTCCTCCAGGCTGTCGAAGAACGCTCGCACGACGTCATCCGCAGGCTCTTGCCAAGTTGGGGCGATTCCGTGCGAATCGCACAACAGCATCATCGCGCGGATCCGGTCGAGCGAAGAATTGTTGCACAACGGAACAACGCTCCTCGGCAACATGAATGGATGCTGAGGATCGCGTTTGAACAGCTCCAGGAGCATCGCATCCAGCTCCAGGACGGTGAAGTTGAAATTGAGGCCCGGGCGCAACCTCATGATATCCGCCGAGTTATTGAACTCCCAGGCGGGTCTCCCTCTCTCCTGCAGGGGGGCGATGCAGGGACGAAGGAAATCTGCGCCAATGGCGCCTACAGTGAGCCCGGCAAGCCTGAGGCGAAGGATTCGGATGACGGCGATCTTCAGCCTGTCGTCTTCCGGGGCCACGTTGCTCCAATCGTTGCCGCGTACTATTGGGGCTTGGCGCATGGCAGTGAGCGGCTGCGGGTTCTCCTCGACGATCCAACACCACTCCGCTCTCCACTCCTCCCATTTGCTGCAAAGCTCTCCCTCCAGATAAGCTTCTTTCTTGCCGACTCTCGAGATCCAGGCGATTCCTCCGGCAAGGGGCTCTCCTCTCTCGACTCGGGGCATAAAGAAATGGCGGAAGAGGGCTACGTTTGGGTGGACTCCGACAAAGTTTTCACACAGATGTGCGAAAACTGCCATGGTCAGAACGGTGTTGGGGGTGAAATCAAGGAGGCGGAGTCCGTAGGTGTTCATAATGTCGCAGAAGAATTCCGAGAAGGGCGGGCAGAGCTCGCAATAGAAGAACAACGCGAAGAAGGGGTACCCGTTTGGAGCCAGCTCCGAAGCGGTGGCCGGGAGTACCCTCGTGCGCGGGTGCGCTCGCGTCTCTGTCAACCAGAAGAGGTAGTAGTACTCCCTCAGCTCCTTGGCGCCAAGCTGAGGGGGGAAGATGGCCCGCTCCTTCCGCAGCGCCGCGAGCCGCTGCGCCTCGGCCGACTTCACGCCCTTCCCCTTGTCGGCTTTCGGAGCCATGGCGGGGGTGGCGGGGGAGATCGACGGCGTTGGTGGTGCTGGTGGCAACGGGGGGCGGAGTGCTGCTCTCTTTCTTCTTCGAGAAGAAGGGGGGAGCGGCGGAGATTTTTGGAGTTGGAGCAACAAACGGCAAGATGGGCGAACTGCCCCTGTTTCCCCTGCTTATAAAGAGGGAGAGGGCGGACGTTTCGCCCTTCCAAATAAAGAAACCACCCACGATCTCTCCCACGATGCCGCATTCAACGCGTGCCCTTGGGGGAGGGCGCGGTGGATACGGAGTAAGAATCGGCGTTACCCGGGCCGCTCGTGCCCGTGCCCTATTTTGGGCCTGGCCCAACAGCGCTCGGCACCGTGTGTGGCCCAGGCCCGGGGGCTCCTGTCGGTGTACTAGAGTAGGGGTACCCTAGTACCCCGAACTTGTGCACGGGCAGCTGCAGCGCCCCGCGGCAAGGGCTTGCCGGGTGACCGCCAAGGTACTCCGTGGCTCCTTTGGAGCCATTCAAGAACAAAGTATTCAAGCCAAGAAGACAAGGCCCCGGCAAGAGGAGCTTGCCGGGAAGGCCAACCGAGGCATCTCAAGGAACTTGCCGCGACGCACCACGTGTCCCGGCAAGGCCCTGTGAGCGACAAGCTTCCGGGCACGACAAGACCACGACCGCGGCAAGACGCTTGCCGCGGCAAGCGGCCACTCTGTGCCCACGCTCCAGCGCATCCACCAACGTGTCGCCCTGGGGGCCTTTCCAGGCACGCGTGGCGGAAGGCTGTGCAGCCAGCGGTAAGCGGTGGCATGCGATGCTGACAAGATCGCCATCGTGGTAGGCGATGGCGCCCCTGACGGTCCTTTTCTACACTGTTTGGGCGACACAGACGGGCATTTAATGCCCTTGTCCCCTGCCGTCAGGGTTAGGTAGAGTACACTATACAGGTAGCTGTACCAACCACCTCTCTTTTTACATTTTTACCCTTCTCTGCGTTGCCACCTGTCGGTGACCCCTTTAGCATATAAAAGGAGGCCCATGCGCAACGTAGAGGGGGTTCGGATCATTTCGAAGCCAGAAAAGCACTTAGCTCTCTGGGGAAAGAACACAATACAATCAGACAAGCAGTAGTAGAAGTATTATCTCTCCGGAGAGGTCCGAAGCTGGGTAAACTGCTCGTGTGCTTCGCCTCGATCTGCTCTTCGTGCGACCTCCGCCCCCCGCCGAACCGAAAGGGGCTCGGTGTGCCGGTTCCATAGGTGTTCGTGGATCAGTTTCCCCGACACGCCAGCTGTCCCAAAATATCCTACCACCTAACGGTCATATCAGACAAGGGCATTTATGTCTTATCATGTCGGATTGCTCCCTAGACTATAAATAGCCGCCCCCTACAACCACTAGCTGGTTGGCTGCTCCAAGAGAAACTGACACTTGTCATTTGAGAGCATCCCATCCTCCGAGGACTTTGAGCGAAAATCATCAAGTGAGGTGATGACCCACAAGTGTAGTGGATCTATCATAGTCCTTTCGATAAGTAAGAGTGTCGAACCCAATGAGGAGCAGAAGGAAATGATAAGCGGTTTTCAGTAAGGTTTTCTGCAAGCACTGAAATTGTAGGTGATAGCTAGTTTTATGATAAGATAAATAGTAATGAGTAACAAGTACATAAAGTAAATAAGGTGCATCAAGGAAGCCCAATCCTTTATGTAGCAAAGGATAAGCCTGGATAACTTCTAATAATGAGAAAGGAGCTCCCGAGGACACATGGGAATTATCGTCAAGCTAGTTTTCATCACGCTCATATGATTCACATTCGGTACTTTGATAATTTGATATGTGGGTGGACCGGTGCTTGGGTGCTGCCCTTACTTGGACAAGCATCCCACTTATGATTAACCCCTATTGCAAGCATCCACAACTACAACAAAAGTATTAAGGTAAACCTAACCATAGCATGAAACATATGGATCCAAATCAGCCCCTAACGAAGCAACCCATAAACTAGGGTTTAAGCTTCTGTCACTCTAGCAACCCATCATCTACTTATTACTTCCCTATGCCCTCCTCTAGGCCCAATAATGGTGAAGTGTCATGTAGTCGATGTTCACATGACACCACTAGAGGAGAAGACAACATACATCTCATCAAAATATCGAACGAATACCAAATTCACATGACTACTAATAGCAAGACTTCACCCATGTCCTCAGGAACAAACGTAACTACTCACAAAGCATATTCATGTTCATAATCAGAGGTGTAATAATATGCATTAAGGATCTGAACATATGATCTTCCACCAAGTAAACCAATAAGTATCAACTACAAGGAGTAATCAACACTACTAGCAACCCACAGGTACCAATTTGTGGTTTTGGATACAAGATTGGATACAAGAGATGAACTAGGGTTTGAGAGGAGATGGTGCTGGTGAAGATGTTGATGGAGATTGACCCCCTCCTGATGAGAGGATCGTTGGTGATGATTTCCCCCTCCCGGAGGGAAGTGTACCTGGCAGAACAGCTCTGCCAGAGCTCTAGATTGGTTCCGCCAAGGTTCCGCCTCGTGACTGTGGAGTTTCGTCCCGTAAGCTTGCCCATGATTTTTTCCAGGGTAAAAGTGATGATATAGCAGAAGATGGACGCCAGAGGCCCACTAGGGGGGCCAGGAGATAGGGGCGCGCCCTATAGGGGGGGGGGCGCCCCTGTCTCCTGGACAGGGTGTGGGCCCCCTGGCCTATTTCTTTCGCTCAGAAATTCTTATAAATTCCAAAAAGTTGTTTCGTGGAGTTTCAGGACTTTTGGAGTTGTGCAGAATAGGTTTCCAATGTTTGCTCCTTTTCGAGCCAGAATTCTAGCTGCCGGCATCCCCCCTCTTCATGGTAAACCTTGTATAATAAGAGAGAATAGCCATAAGTAATGAGATATAATGTGTAATAACAACCCATAATGCAATAAATATTGATATAAAAGCATGATGCAAAATGGACGTATCAACTCCACCAAGCTTAGACCTCGCTTGTCCTCAAGTGGAAGCCGATATCGAAAAATATGTCCACATGTTTAGAGATAAAGGTGTCGATAAAAATAAAATACGGACATGAGGGCATCATGATCATTCTTATAACAGCAACATATAAAGATTCCATTAAATAATTTCTTATGCTCAAGTAACAATCAATTCACAATATCAAAGATGGTTCACAAACCTCATTAAGAACTAACAAACTATAATCTCAGTCATTGAAGCAATCGCAATTTATCATAACATCAGAAAGAGTCAACAATCGAGCTTTCCAACAAGTCCACATACTCAAACTATCATATAGTCTTCTACAATTGCTAACACTCTTGCAATACTTGTGGTTATGGAGTTTCAGACGGACACCGAGAAAGATAGGGGCTTATTATGTTGCCCCCCAATGTATTCACCTTTAGGTGATGTCAACAATAATAGCCCATGCTAACGAACATCCAATTGGATATGTATATCATGATCTTTCAAACATAAAGAGCTTGCCAAAGTATAAAATGAAAAAGGGAAAGGTGGAGATCACCTTGACTCAAGCACAAAAATAAAAGTATAAAGTAAGAACATGAAGTAAAAGATAGGCCCTTCGCAGAGGGAAGCAGAGGTTGTCATGCGCTTTTTAGGGTTGATGCATAAAATCTTAATGCAAAAGAACGCCACTTTATATTGCCCCTTGTGTGTGGACCTTTATTATGCAGTCCGTCGCTTTTATTACTTCCACAACAAGTTCGTACAAAGCTTATTTTCTCCGCACTAATAAGTCATAAATAATTAGAGAGCAATTTTTATTGCTTGCACCGATGACAACTTACTTGAAGGATCTTACTCAATCCATAGGTAGGTATGGTGGACTCTCATGGCAAAACTGGGTTTAAGGGTAATTGGAAGCACAAGTAGTATCTCTACTTGGTGCAAGGAATTTGGCTAGCATGAGGGGGAAAGGCAAGCTCAACATGTTCGGAAGGTCAATGACAACATACTTTAACTGAGATGTGAGAAAACATAAACTATTATGTTGTCTTCCTTGTCCATCGTCAACTCTTTTAGCATGTCATACTTAATGAGTGCTCACAATCATAAAAGATGTCCAAGATAGTGTATTTATATGCGAACCTCTCTTCCCTTATTACTTCCTATTAATTGCAACGATGACCAAGGCTACGTTCATCAACTCCCAACAATTTTTATGCCTCATACTTTCTATGTGTGAAGTTATCACTATCCATAAGATCAATATGGACTCTTTTATTCTTTTTATTCTTTCTATTTTTTCTCAAAATCATGGCAACAAAGCAAAGCCCTTGACTTCAACACTAATCTTTATTATAGATAACTTGCGGACTCGAATACAAAAAGAGATCACAATGCAGAACTCAAACTACTTAATACCAAAACTTCTAGATCAAGATACTACTAAAAGGATCGAACTAAATAAAGCGATAAAGATAGGAGTGTGATGGTGATACGATACCCGGGCACCTCCGCCAAGCTTGGCAGTTGCCAAGGGGGGTGCCCATACCCATGTGATTATGTCCTCGGAGATGGTGAAGTAGGAGTTGTTGATGATGTAGGCTTGTCGTCCGTCTTCCAAGGCATAGGCTCTCCATCATAGAAGGATGATCAAGTCTCCGAGATCCTTAAATCTGCAGCCAAACTCATCCTCTTGAATCTATATTCATACTCACAGTTCTGGTTCTGCAGGTCATAGATCTGGGCTTGGAGGTGCTCGATTTTCTCTTGAAGCTTGAATATGGTATCCCCAATGACTTTGGCATCCAGCTTGTGGTTATTGGTGAACTCCGTGATCATCATCTGGTTGGCGTTGAGTCCATGCTCCACCATCCCTTGGCACTTGAAAACTTGCTGCTCCACGGCTTAGAGCTTTGTCTCCACGCTTCCGGTACGCCTTGGTCCCTCCACATCGCGGATGTGCAGCACCCCCTCACGCATCTCAATGGTTTGAGGGTGTTGCAGCACCTCCACAAGATAGGGGTTGATAGCCCTCTTGAAAAACTTGTCCTTGGGAGCGCTTGGAGACGACATGATGCTCTTAGATCTGAAACAGAAACAGCTCGAAACGAAACAGAGGAAATTTGCGTGATACGGTGGTCAAAACCTTCAGGAGTATATATAATGAATTTTTACCGACCAAAATACGTAACGTGCAAGAAAACAGAGTCCGGGAGGCACACGAGGTGCCCACGATATAGGGGGCGCGCCCTACAGGGGGCGCGCCCTCCACTCTCGTGGGAGCCTCGTGTCCCTTTCAGACTACTTCTTTCTTCCTAAAATTCTTAAATATTCCAAAACTGATAAAAATTGCCATTGGAGTTGTTTTGGAGTCGGTTTACTTACCGTACCACATACCTATGCCTTTTTGGAGTCTGGAACGTTCTGGAAAGTGTCCCTTATGTATTCCTCAGGGGTTACAGTTTCAATAATATTAGTTTCAACATTGATAGGATTACCTGAAATATAGTGTTTAATTCTTTGACCGTTTATCACCCTCGGATTTGTGCCTTCAAAGTTGTTCATTTTTATGGCACCAGAATGATAGACCTCCCTGATAACGTAGGGACCTTCCCATTTTGAGAGAAGCTTTCCTGCAAAAAATCACCTACGTTAAACTCACGCTTTTGTATCCTCTTATCATGCCAGCGTTTGACTTTTTCTTTGAAAAGCTTGGCATTCTCATAGGCTTGAGTTCTCCATTCATCGAGTGAGCTAATATCAAATAACCTCTTCTCACCGGCAAGCTTGAAGTCATAACTGAGCTCTTTAATAGCCCAATATGCTTTATGTTCAAGTTCAAGAGGTAAATGACATGCTTTTCCATAAACCATTTTATACGGAGACATACCCATAGGATTTTTGTATGCAGTTCTATAGGCCCATAATGCATCATCAAGTTTTTTTTGACCAATTCTTCCTAGATCTATTAATGGTCTTTTGCAAAATTAATTTGAGCTCTCTATTGCTCAACTCTACTTGACCACTAGACTGCGGGTGATAGGGGGATGCGATTCTATGATTGACATCATACTTAACAAGCATCTTACGGAAAGCACCATGAATAAAATGTGAACCACCATCAGTCATAAGATATCTAGGGACTCCAAACCTCGGAAAAATAACTTCTTTAAGCATTTTAATAGAAGTGTTATGATCAGCATTACTAGTTGGAATAGCTTCTACCCACTTAGTAACGTAATCAACAACAACTAAAATATGTGTATAACCATTAGAGGCAGGAAAAGGTCCCATATAATCAAAGCCCCAAACATCAAATGGTTCAATAACAAGAGAATTATTCATAGGAATTTCTTGACGTCTACTAATGTTACCTATTCTTTGACATTCATCACAAGATAAGACAAACTTACGAGCATATTTGAAGAGAGTAGGCCAATAAAAGCCAGATTGTAGTACCTTGTGTGCAGTTCTGTCTCCAACATGGTGTCCTCCATAAGATTCAGAGTGACACTTACGTAGAATCTGTTCCTGTTCATGCTCAGGCACACAATGTCTATTAACACCATCTAGTCCTTCTTTATAAAGGTGTGGATCATCCCAGAAGTAATGTCTTAAATCATAAAAGAACTTTTTCTTTTGCTGGTATGTGAAACTAGGCGGTAAATATTTAGCAACAATGCAATTAGCATAATCAGCATACCAAGGAGCAGTACGAGAAGCATTGACGACCGCTAATTGTTCATCAGGAAAGCTATCATTAATAGGCAGTGGGTCATCAAGAACATTCTCTAACCTAGACAAGTTATCTACAACAGGGTTCTCAGCTCCCTTTCTATCAATAATATGCAAATCAAATTCTTGGAGCAAGAGAACCCATCTAATGAGTCTAGGCTTAGCATCTTTCTATATTTAATAGCAGCATGATCAGTGTGAATAGTAACTTTGGAATCAACAATATAAGGTCTAAACTTGTCACATGCAAACACAACTGCTAAGAATTCTTTTTCAGTGGTAGCATAATTTCTCTGGGCAGTATCAAGAGTCTTACTAGCATACTGGATAACATTCAATTTCTTATCAACTCTTTGCCCTAAAACAGCACCTACAACATAGTCACTAGCATCGCACATAATTTCAAAAGGTAAATTCCAATCAGGTGGCTGAACAATAGGTGCAGTGATCAAAGATTTCTTAAGCACTTCAAATGCTTCTACACAATCATCATCAAAGACAAAAGGAATATCTTTTTGAAATAAATTAGTCAGAGGCCTAGATATTTTAGAAAATTCCTTAATGAACCTCCTATAAAAACCGTCATGACCAAGGAAACTTCTTATACCTTTTATATCCTTGGGACATGGCATCTTTTCAATAGCATCAACTTTGGCTTATCAACTTCAATACCTCTCTCGGAGATGTTGTGCCCCAAGACAATGCCTTCATTAACCATAAAGTGACACTTTTCCCAATTTAGGACGAGACTAGTGTCTTCGCATCTCTGCAAAATTCGATCAAGGTTGCTCAAACAATCATCAAAAGAGGATCCATAGACAGAGAAGTCATCCATGAATACCTCACAAATTTTTTCACAAAAATCAGAGAATATAGCCATCATGCATCTTTGAAAGGTAGCAGGTGCATTACATAAACCAAAAGGCATATGTCTATAAGGAAAAGTACCAAAAGGGCAAGTAAAAGTAGTTTTAGATTGGTCCTTCGCCGACACAGGTATCTGAGAGAAACCAGAATAACCATCTAGAAAGCAAAAATGTGTGTGTTTGGATAGCCTTTCTAGCATTTGATCAATAAAAGTTAAATGGTAATGATCTTTCTTGGTAGCTTTATTTAACTTACGGAAATCAATTACCATCCTATAACCTGTAATAATTCTTTGCGGGATCAATTCATCTTATCATTAGGAACGACGGTAATACCTCCCTTTTTAGGGACACAATGGACAGGGCTTACCCATTCACTATCAGCAACGGGATAAATAATACCTGCCTCAAGGAGCTTTAGTATCTCCTTTCTTACCACTTCCTTCATCTTGGGACTTAATCGTCTTTGAGGGTCTCCAACTGGTTTGGCATCTTTCTCCACTGAAATCTTGTGTTGACATAATGTGGGACTAATGCCCTTAAGATCATCCAGAGTATATCCAATAGCTGCTCGGTGCTTCTTCAGAGTTTTCAATAATCTTTCTTCTTCTTTCTCTAAAAGGTTAGCACTAATAATAACAGGATATATTTCTTTTTCATCAAGATAAGCATACTTAAGATTACCAGGTAATGGTTTGAGTTCAAACACGGGATCACCCTTGGGTGGAGGGGGATGACGGGGATATAGACCTGGGGTAGGGTCATAGGCTCGACCTATACGTCCTACCCAAGGTCACTACCCTGGAAGATGAAAAGACCAGGAGTCGATAGAAGAGCACCAGTCTCATATGTTGAGTGCAATCCACTCGACAGTCAGATCACTCGACGGTGGTTACCTATCGCCACTCGACCACAAGGAAGATCACTCGACCATATCGAAGACTAGTAGTCAGAAGAGCACACAACGTCCAGATATTTATTCCTTAGTCTTCATGAGCATTAAGAGTACTTAATGCTGGCATTACCAGTAATGCCTCTACTTTATGTACATTAGTTCCCCTGTAATGGAGTGGGGCTGGGGTCCTGGCGCACTCTATATAAGCCACCCCCCCCTCTGGCACAAGGGTTCGCACCCTCTGTAATCCAGCACATATAATCCAATCAACCACCTCCGGGCACCGAGATGTAGGGCTATTACTTCCTCCGAGAAGGGCCTGAACTCATAAACATCGTGTGTACACCTTCATCATAGCTAAGATCTTGCCTCTCCATACCTACCCCCCTTTCTACTGTCAGACTTAGAACCACGACAGGGGATCCCCAAGAATTTCAACGAGAAGGTTATGTTTCAGCATAGGTTCCTGTTTAAGGAACACCTCATCTATTTCTTCCCTTTCCTTCATAAACATATCGTTTTCATGGTCTAGTAAATATTGTTCTAGCGGATCAGTTGGAGGAACAGCAATGGAAGCAAGACCAATAATCTCATCCTTGCTAGGTGGTTCCCTTTCATGAGGTTGTCTACTAAACTTAGCGAAATTAAACTCATGAGACATACCAATAGTGACAATATTCTTTTCACAATTAATCTTAGCACTAGCAGCATTCAAGAAGGGTCTACCAAAAATAATGGGACAAAAATCATCTTGTGGGGAACCAAGAACAAGGAAATCAATAGGGTATTTAACCTTCCCACACAAAACTTCAACATCTCTAACAATTCCAATAGGTTTAATGGTGTCCCTATTAGCAAGCTTAATAGTAACATCAATGTCTTCTAATTCAACGGGTGCAATGTCGTGCATAATTTCTTTATAAAGATCATAAGGTATCACACTAGCACTAGCTCCCATATCACATAAGCCATGATAACAATGATCTCCTATTTTAACAGAAATAACAGGCATGCCTATGACAGGTCTACGTGTCTTAGTATCAGGTCTAGCAATATTAGCAGTCTCACCCAAGAAAGAAATGACATGCCCATCTAAGTCTTCATCCAAGAGATCTTTAACCATAGCAATACCAGGTACAACATTAATTTGCTCAGGAGGTGTATAAGTCCTAGTATTACTCTTACGAACAACAGTCGAAGATTTAGCATGATCCTTTATCCTAACAGGGAAAGGAGGTTTTTCAACATAAGCAGTAGGAACAATAGGATCACTATAGGTAATAGTCTTTTCTTCGACTGTAATAGGTGCAACTACTTTCACTTCAACAGGAGGATTAAATTTAAACCACTTCTCTTTAGGGAGGTCAACGTGAGTAGCAAAAGATTCACAAAAAGTGGCTACTATCTTAGAGTCAAGTCCATACTTAGCGCTAAATCCACGAAAATCATCGGTATCCATAAAAGATTTAACACAATCGAACTTAGGTGTCATACCTGACTCCTTACCATCGTCGGAACCCCAATCTTCAGAGTTGCGTTTAATTCTTTCCAATAAGTCCCATTTGAAATCAATAGTCTTCAGCACATAAGAACCATCACAAGAAGTATTGAGCAGGTTGCGATTATCAAGAGAAAGCCAAGCATAAGAATTCTGAATAATCATTTCCCGAGAGAGCTCATGATTGGGGCATGAGTATAACATTCACTTAAGCCTCCCCCAAGCTTGAGCGATGATTTCTCCTTCATGAGGCCAGAAATTATATATGTAATTACGATCACGATGAACAAGATGCATAGGATAGAACTTCTGGTGAAATTCCAACTTCAATCGCTTATAATTCCAAGATCTCGTATCATCACATAGCCTATACCATGTCAATGCATCTCCCTTCAAAGATAAAGGGAAGACCTTCCTTTTGACAGCATCATCGGGAATACCTACAAGCTTAAATAATCCACAAACTTCATCCACAAAAATAAGGTGTAAATCAGGATGCAATGTTCCATCTCCTGCAAATGGATTAGCTAGCAGTTTCTCTATCATACCCGAAGGAATCTCAAAATAAATATTTTCATAAAGTTCAGTAGGTTGAGGAGCAACTCTTTGCTCTTCTGGTTGGGGTGAAGATACCCCAAACAAGCCCTTCAAAGGATTAGTTTCCATAGTGACAAGTAACAGAAAATTTCAGCACACTATATAAATGTTTCCTTACCAAGTTCCACTCACCAAAAGCGCTACACTCCCCGACAACGGTGCCAGAAAAGAGTCTTCATGACCCACAAGTGTAGGGGATCTATCATAGTCCTTTCGATAACTAAGAGTGTCGAACCCAACGAGGAGCAGAAGGAAATGATAAGCGGTTTTCAGTAAGGTTTTCTGCAAGCACTGAAATTGTAGGTGATAGCTAGTTTTATGATAAGATAAATAGTAACGAGTAATAAGTAAATATAGCAAATAAGGCGCAGCAAGGAAGCCAATCCTTTATGTAGCAAAGGATAAGCCTGGACAACTTCTAATAATGAGAAAGGAGCTCCCGAGGACACATGGAAATTATCGTCAAGCTAGTTTTCATCACGCTCATATGATTCGTGTTCGGTACTTTGATAATTTGATATGTGGGTGGACTAGTGCTTGGGTGCTGCCCTTACTTGGACAAGCATACCACTTATGATTAACCCCTATTGCAAGCATCCGCAACTACAACAAAAGTATTAAGGTAAACCTAACCATAGCATGAAACATATGGATCCAAATCAGCCCCTAACGAAGCAACGCATAAACTAGGGTTTAAGCTTCTGTCACTCTAGCAACCCATCATCTACTTATTACTTCCCTATGCCCTCCTCTAGGCCCAATAATGGTGAAGTGTCATGTAGTCGACGTTCACATGACACCACTAGAGGAGAAGACAACATACATCTCATCAAAATATCGAACGAATACCAAATTCACATGACTACTAATAGCAAGACTTCACCCATGTCCTCAGGAACAAACGTAACTACTCACAAATCATATTCATGTTCATAATCAAAGGTGTAATATATGCATTAAGGATCTGAACATATGATCTTCCACCAAGTAAACCAATAAGTATCAACTACAAGGAGTAATCAACACTACTAGCAACCCACAGGTACCAATTTGTGGTTTTGGATACAAGAGATGAACTAGGGTTTGAGAGGAGATGGTGCTGGTGAAGATGTTGATGGAGATTGACCCCCTCCCGATGAGAGGATCGTTGGTGATGACGTTGGTGATGATTCCCCCCTCCCGGAGGGAAGTGTCCCCGGCAGAACAGCTCTGCCAGAGCTCTAGATTGGTTCCGCCAAGGTTCTGCCTCGTGGCGGTGGAGTTTCGTCCCATAAGCTTGCCCACGATTTTTTCCAGGGTAAAAGTTATGATATAGCAGAAGATGGACGCTAGAGGCCCATCAGGGGGCCTAGGAGATAGGGGCGCGCCCTATAGGGGGGGGGGCGCCCCCTGTCTCCTGGATAGGGTGTGGGCCCCCTAGCCTATTTCTTTCGCTCAGAAATTCTTATAAATTCCAATAGTTGTTTCGTGGAGTTTCAGGACTTTTGGAGTTGTGCAGAATAGGTTTCCAATGTTCGCTCCTTTTCCAGCCAGAATTCCAGCTGCCGGCATCCCCCTTCTTCATGGTAAACCTTGTAAAATAAGAGAGAATAGCCATAAGCAATGAGATATAATGTGTAATAACAGCCCATAATGCAATAAATATTGATATAAAAGCATGATGCGAAATGGACGTATCATGAGGAAAACCCAAACCCAAACCTTCAAAACCCCAAAGTGATTGAGCATCATTGAAGAGATTGATCCTGCATGGATCCGACACTTGTTACCTTTGAAGACTGTGCTTCTTCCAGATGGTTAGGCGTCAAGGTCTTGAGCATCCAAGAGGAATTATGGATCGCCAAGTGACCGGGTTTGTGAAGGTTCGGAAGTCACCTGAAGACTTACCACGAGTGATTGGGCGAGGTCTATGTGACTTTAGCTCAAGGAGAATACGGTGAGGACTGTGTGTCCGGGATTGGGTGTCCTCGAGTTTAAATACTCAGCCGCTCCAACCAGATGTACAACTGAGACAACAGTTGGAACTGGTCTACCAAATCATTGTCTTCACCGAGCTCACTGGTTCTATCTCCTCATCTCTTTCATTTCCTCATGTTTGTTGTTGTGTGCCTGTTCATATCTGTTTGAAGACTTTGACTGAAGACTTTCTCAATTTCCTTAGTTCAATTTCTTCAGTCTTTCCGTCTTGTTTCTTGTGTTATCATGTGTTTAGGCTTTTTGTACTCTGTGCTTGTCTTCATTTCATCATGATGACTATGCTTGTGTTCTGTAATGTTTACTTCTGAGTACTTATTCCACTGCAAGTATTTCTTCTCTTAGGAATTTCCTCACCAGCAAATTCCTCAGTGAAGAATTCATAAAAATCGCCTATTCACCCCCCTCTAGTCGATATAACGCACTTTCAATTGGTATCAGAGCAAGGTACTCCCTTGTTTTGTGTGATTTTGGTTTAATAGCCAGGAGTTTAGTTATGTCGACCGCAGGTATGATCAAGGTCTCTGCTGGGTGTCCCACCTTCGATGGAATGGACTACCCCTACTGGAAGAATAAGATGCGAATGCATCTTGAGGCAATTGATAACGATCTCTGGTATGTTGTGTAAAATGGTGTTCCCTCAGTCACACCTTCCCTGAATGCTGCTGATGTGAAGAGATTCAAGCAACTCGATTCTCAAGCGAAGAACATCATATATGGCCATCTGAGCAAAGGGTAATATGGTAGAGTGAGTGCTTTGGAAATTGCTAAGCTTATCTGGGATAGGCTCTCCAAAGTAAATGAAGGAGTCTCAACTCAACATGACTCTCGTGTTGACGTTCTTTGCAATCTCTTCAACCGCTTCAAAAGACTCGACAATGAAAATGTTTAGCAACCTTCGATCGCCTCACTGATATCTCAAATGAGCTTCAAGCGCTTGGTGCCACTGACATTACCGACCATGAGGTGGTGAAGAAATTGCTGAGATCGCTCGATTCTTCATTTGACACTCTTGCACTGATGATTCAAGAGCGTGCTGATTACAAGTCACTTGATCCTGCTGATATCCTTGAGAGGCTAAACACTCATGAGTTCCAGCTTGCTGAGAAGAGAGATCTCTATGGTTCGAGCTATGGCAAACCATGTGCTCTGAAGGCCAAGGCAGTCTCTGAGTCTGAAGAAGAGGACTCCACTAGCAGCCTTGGTGATCCTAAAGAATTGAGTCAGGAACTAGCACTGCTCGTGAAGAAATTTCAGAAATTCTCAAGACATGGTCGCTTTGGAAAATCCTCATGGAGCAATGATTCCTCATCCAATGACTACAAGAAGAGGCTATGCCACAAATGCATGAAACTTGGTCACTACATTCAAGATTGTCCTTAGTGGGATAAGGAATTGAAGAAGAAGAAATACAAGGATCATAGTTCTGATGATGCCAAGAAGAAGAAGAAATCTTCAAAGTCTTCATCATCAAAATCCTCAAAGTCTTCATCTCACAAGAAGAGCAGCTCCAAGAAGGCTCGGGCATTCATTGGCAAGGAAATGGACTCTGATGCTGAATCTGAGGAACATGAGGACGAGGAGGCATCTGAGGAGTCCGAATCTGGTGTGGCGAGCCTAGCTCTCGCTACTGCATTCGTCAGCAAGTCTGTCTTCAACTTTGAAGAAAATGCCTTCACCAACAAGACTGATGAAGGCAATGATGACTATGCTCCCACCTATTGCTTCATGGCAAAGGGTGTGAAGGTAACTAAATACGCCTCCTCTGAATCTAGTGAGGATGAATCTGATGAAAATCTTAAGCCCAGCTACTCTAAACTTGCTAAGATTGATGTGAAGCAACAAAAGGCTTTTGAAAAGGTTCAAAACATGCTAGATAAAAGTGATGATATGTTGGGTGAAGAAATGGACCACACTAAAACCTTGACTGATAATCTTCAGAGACTTCAGTCCAAGTTTGACAACCTTCAAGGTCATCATAACACTCTCTTATCTGATGACGAGAAGCTTTCTTATGAATTTCTTCAAAGAAAGCAAGATCTTGAGAAGCTAAGAGTGAGTTATGAAGATCTTCAGAAGGAGCGCGATTCATTACTTGCTCAACAAATCAGCGCTACTCAGGAAGAATTTGTCCCTCCATGTCTGAAGTGCATTGAACGTGAATCTGCTAATTCTTCACCTGAATGTTCAAATGCTTCTAATGTTACAAATTCTTCACCTGTCTCTACTATCACTAATTCCTCATCTGAGGACGTTGCTAGTATCACTGATGATGCAGGGCTGAAGGAATTGTACATAACAGGCATGTACAAAAGCCTAAAAGGGCATCAAACTCTTTGTGATGTGCTTAAAAAGCAGATCCTCAATAGGAACCCTAGGAAAGAGGGTATTGCCTTTGAGAGGAAACTCAATGTTGATGGAACATATTGGAAGCCTGAGCAGTACCCCAAAACCTCATGGGTTGCTGCAAAGGGACCTCCAGTTGATCCATCCAATTTATCTGGCTTTACATGTGAATCTCCTCATTCTTCTGATGAGTCATTTGACTCCAACTATAAACTGTTCAAAATCCAGAATGGTGAAGTATTTGCTAGATATGTTGGCACTAACTGCAGGAATGGTTCCCCTATGAAGAAAATCTGGGTTCCCAAAAGTTGCCTTGAAAGTCTTCAGGTGAATGTCCTCATAACACCACCCATGAAGAATAGGAACTCCAGATCAAATTCTTCATATGGACCAAATTCTTCATATGGATCAAATTCCTCAACAGGATCAAAATCCTCACATGATCATCATCGTGCTAACCCCTCTATTTCGCAGGGTAGAGCTAAGGGCTATGAATATGAGCATTATTCTTCAAATCATTATGTTCATAAGTCCTCGAAGAATTTTGCTACCTCTTGAGCACTGCGTTGGATTTCCCCGAAGAGGAGAGGATGATGCAGTAAAGTAGCGTAAGTATTTCCCTCAGTTTTTGAGAACCAAGGTATCAATCCAGTAGGAGATCACGAACGAGTCCCTCGTACCTACACAAAACGATAGCTACTCGCAACCAACGCGATTAGGGGTTGTCAATCCCTTCACGATCACTTACGAGGGTGAGATCTGATAGAGATGATAAATAATATTTTTGGTATTTTTGATATAGAGATGCAAAGTAAAAAGTAAAAGGCAAAGTAAAAACAAAGCAAGTAATAAAGTAATGGAGATTGATATGATGAGAATAGACCCGGGGCCATAGGTTTCACTAGTGGCTTCTCTCAAGAGCATAAGTATTCTATGATGGGTGAACAAATTACTGTTGAGCAATTGATAGAAAAGCGAATAATTATGAGATTATCTAGGTATGATCATGTATATAGGCATCACGTCCAAGACAAGTAGATCGAAACGATTCTGCATCTACTACTATTACTCCACTCATCGACCGCTATCCAGCATGCATCTAGAGTATTAAGTTAAAAACAGAGTAACGCCTTAAGCAAGATGGCATGATGTAGAGGGATAAATTCATGCAATATGATAAAAACCCCATCTTGTTATCCTCGATGGCAACAATACAATACGTGCCTTGCAACCCTTTCTGTCACTGGGTAAGGACACCGCAAGATTGAACCCAAAGCCAAACACTTATCCCATTGCAAGAACTACCAATCTAGTTGGGCAAACCAAACGGATAATTCAAAGAGACTTGCAAAGATAACTCAATCATACATAAAAGAATTCAGAGAAGAATCAAATGTTGTTCATAGATAAGCTGGATCATAAACCCACAATTCATCGGTCTCAACAAACACACCGCAAAAAGAAGATTACATCGAATAGATCTCCACAAGAGAGGGGGAGAACATTGTATTGAGATCCAAAAAGATAGAAGAAGCCATATAGCTACTAGCTATGGACCCGAAGGTCTAAAGTAAACTACTCACACTTCATTGGAGAGGCTATGGTGTTGATGTAGAAGCCCTCCGTGGTAGATGCCCTCTCCGGCGGAGCTCCAGAACAGGCCCCAAGATGGGATCTCGGGGGTACAGAAGGTTGCGGCGGTGGAATTAGGTTTTTGGCTCCGTATCTGATCTGACGGGGGTACGTAGGTATATATAGGAAAAAGGAGTACGTCGGTGGAGCAACAGGCAGGGGCGCGCCCAAGGGGCACCCTCCACCCTCGTGACCGCCTCTGGCACTTCTTGGAGTAGGGTCCAAGTCTCCTGGCTCACGTTAGGTGAGAAAATCACGTTCCCGAAGGTTTTGTTCCGTTTGGACTCCATTTGATATTCTGTTTCTTCGAAATACTGAAATAGGCAAAAAATAGCAATTCTGGGTTGGGCCTCCGGTTAATAGGTTAGTCCCAAAAATAATATAAAAGAGTAAAATAAAGCCCAATATAGTCCAAAACAGTAGGTAAAGTAGCATGGAGCAATAAAAAATTATAGATACGTTGGAGACGTATCAAGCATCCCGAAGCTTAATTCCTGCTCGTCCTCGAGTAGGTAAATGATAAAAAAGAATTTTTGATGCGGAGTGATACTTTGGCATAATTTCAATGTAAATCTTCTTAATTGTGGTATGAATATTCAGATCCGAAAGATTCAAGACAAAAGTTCATATTGACATAAAAGTAATAATACTTCAAGCATACAAATTAAAGCAATCATGTCTTCTCAAAATAGCATGGTTAAAAAAAGTTATCCCTACAAAATCATATAGTCTGGCTATGCTCTATCTTCATCACACAAAGTATTTAATCATGCACAACCCCGATGACGAGCCAAGCAATTGTTTCATACTTTAGAAATCTCAAACTTTTTCAACTTTCACGCAATACATGAGCGTGAGCCATGGACATAGCACTATAGGTGTAATAGAATGGTGGTTGTGGAGAAGACAAAAAAGGAGAAGATAGTATCACACCAACTAGGCGTATCAATGGGCTATGGAGATGCCCATCAATAGATATCAATGTGAGTGAGTAGGGATTGCCATGCAACGGATGCACTAGAGCTATAAGTATATGAAAGCTCAACAAAAGAAACTAAGTGGGTGTGCATCCAACTTGCTTGCTCACGAAGACCTAGGGCGCTTTTGAGGAAGCCCATCATTGGAATATACAAGCCAAGTTCTATAATGAAAAATTTCCACTAGTATATGGAAGTGACAACATATGAGACTCGCTATCATGAAGATCATGGTGCTACATTGAAGCACAAGTGTGGAAAAAGGATAGTAGCATTGTCCCTTCTCTCTTTTTCTCTCATATTTTTTTATTTTGGTGGGCTTCTTTGGCCTCTTTTTTTGGGCTTCTTTGGCCTCTTTTATTTTTCATAAAGTCTGGAGTCTCATCCCGACTTATGGGGGAATGATAGTCTCCATCATCCTTTCCTCACTGGGACAATGCTCTAATAATGATGATCATCACACTTTTATTTTTCTTACAACTCAACAATTACAACTCGATACTTAGAACAAAATATGACTCTATATGAAATGCCTCCGGCGGTGCACCGGGATATGCAATGAATCACGAGTGACATGTATGAAAGAATTATGAACGGTGGCTTTGCCACAAATACAATGTCAACTACATGTTCATGCAAAAAGCAATATGACAAAAGTAATGCATGTCATATGAACGGAACGGTGGAAGGTTGCATGGCAATATATCTCGAAATGGCTATGGAAATGCCATGATAGGTAGGTATGGTGGCTGTTTTGAGGAAGGTATATGGTAGGTGTATGATACCGGCGAAAAGTGCATGGTATTAGAGAGGCTAGCAATGGTGGAAGGGTGAGAGTGCGTATAATCCATGGACTCAACATTAATCAAAAGACTCATGCACTTGTTGCAAAAATTTAGAAGTCATCAAAAACCAAAGCACTAAACGCATACTCCTAGGGGGGTAGATTGGTAGGAAAAGACCATCGCTCGTCCCCGACTGCCACTCATAAGGAAGACAATCAATAAATAAAATTGTGCTCTGACTTCATCACAAAGCGGTTCACCATACGTGCATGCTACGGGAATCACAAACCTCAACACAAGCATTCTTTAAATTCATAATCACCCCAACTAGCATTGCTTTGATATTATCACCTCCATATCTCAAAACAATTATCAAGCATAAAACTTATCTTAGTATTCAACGCACTCAAAAGAAAGTTTCACAAATCTTGAATACCAAGTATATTAACATTAAGCAAATTACCATGCTATTAACAACTCTCAAAATAATCTAAGTGAAGCATGAGAGATCAATAGTTTCTTTAAAACAAACCCACCACCGTGCTCTAAAAGATCTAAGTGAAGCACTAGAGGAAAAATTATTACGCTCAAAAGATATAAGTGAAGCACTATGAGCAAAACTATCAAGCTCAAAAGATATAAGCGAAGCACATAGAGTATTCTAGCAAATTCTAAATCATGTATGGCTCTCTAAAAAGGTGTGTACAGCAAGGATGATTGTGGTAAACTAACAAGCAAAGACGCAAATAATACAAGACGCTCCAAGTAAAACACATGACATGTGGTGAATAAAAATATAGCTTCAAGTAAATTACCGATGGAAGTAGATGAAAGAGGGGATGCCTTCTGGGGCATCCCCAAGCTTTGACTTTTTGGTGTCCTTGGATTATCTTGGGGTGCCATGGGCATACCCAAGCTTAGTCTCTTGCCACTCTTTGTTCCATAATCCATCAAAAGAATTCACCCAAAACTTGAAAACTTCACAACACAAAACTCAATAGAAATCTCGTGAGCTCCGTTAGTGAAAGAAAACAAAAGACTAATTTAAGGTACTGTAATGAACTCATTATTTATTTATATTGGTGTTAAACCTACTGTATTCCAACTTCCTTATGGTTTATAAACTAATTTATTAGCCATAGATGCATTGAAATAAGCAAACAACACACGAAAAACAGAATCTGTGAAAAACAGAACAGTCTGTAGCAATCTGTAACTAACGCAAACTTCTGGAACTCTAAAAATTATACCAAAATAGGACGTACTGTAATTGTTTTTTATTGATCAGCAGCAAAAAGAATCAATGCAAAATCACGTTTCTGTGATTTATTGAATTTTTTCTCATGAGCGCAAAGTTTCTATTTTTCACCAGAATCAAATCAACTATCATCATAGCTTATCCTATAGGTTCTACTTGGCACAAACACTAATTAAAACATAAAACCACATCTAAACAGAAAGTATATGTATTATTTATTCCTAAACAGAAGAAAAAACAAAAAACACAAAATAAAATTGGGTTGCCTCCCAACAAGCGCTATCGTTTAACGCCCCTAGCTAGGCATAAAAGCAAGGATAGATCTAACGAGTGCCATCTTTGGCACTTGATGTGTAAGTAGCAAGAGAGGATCTCCTTTCTAAGTCATTCATCCTTCTATTCAGATTAAGAACATTGCCATTAATGGATGAGGTGAGATTAAGCACGTTACGGAAATTTGCATCTAAGCTAGACTTCATCTCTTTGATAATTTCATTTTGATAAAAGCACAAGAGAGTAGTTGATTCAACTTTATCATTTAAGGGGTGCCCAAATATGGTTTTCATTTTTTCATAGGTATCTATAGCATCCCCTTCAAGAAAACCTTCTTCAAAAATAGAATCTAGAACTTGTTTGAAAGAAGCGGGCAAGCCAACATAGAAACTTTTTAAGTAAACCTCAATTTGGTATTGTGGCACATAACTAGCCCGAATCCTTAATAACCTATCCCAAGCATCTTTTAAAGATTCATCAAGTAAATAGCGAAAGATTCCAGAATCATCATCATCAAAATTATCTAAATTCTCATTGGTGATCCCGACGGGTCTTTCCGTAGCATCATTGTTTATGAGCTTAGAAAGGATAGAGGGGTTATCCAAGGCACTAGAACTTGGGAGAAATCCCTTAGTTCTTTTTGATTCGGTCATGGCAACGGGAAGGCAAACGAGAAAAAGGCGAAAGGGAAAGAGAGGAGGATATTGGAGAAGAGAGGGCGAATAAAATGGCAAGGGTGAAGTGGGGGAGAGGAAAACGAGAGGCAAATAATGTAATGCAAGAGATAGGGATTGTGATGGGTACTTGGTATGGTTGACATTTGCGCAAACTCCCCGACAATGACGCGAGAAATTCTTCTTGCTACCTCTTGAGCACTGCATTGGATTTCTCCAAAGAGGAGAGGATGATGCAGTAAAGTAGCGTAAGTATTTCCCTCAGTTTTTGAGAACCAAGGTATCAATCTAGTAGGAGATCACGCACGAGTCCCTCGTACCTACACAAAACGATAGCTACTCGCAACCAACGCGATTAGGGGTTGTCAATCCCTTCAGGGTCACTTACGAGGGTGAGATCTGATAGAGATGATAAATAATATTTTTGGTATTTTTGATATAGAGATGCAAAGTAAAAAGTAAAAGGCAAAGTAAAAACAAAGCAAGTAACAAAATAATGGAGATTGATATGATGAGAATAGACCCGGGGGCCATAGGTTTCACTAGTGGCTTCTCTCAAGAGCATAAGTATTCTACGGTGGGTGAACAAATTACTGTTGAGCAATTGATAGAAAAGCGAATAATTATGAGATTATCTAGGTATGATCATGTATATAGGCATCACGTCCAAGACAAGTAGATCGAAACGATTCTGCATCTACTACTATTACTCCACTCATCGACCGCTATCCAGCATGCATCTAGAGTATTAAGTTAAAAACAGAGTAACGCCTTAAGCAAGATGGCATGATGTAGAGGGATAAATTCATGTAATATGATAAAAACCCCATCTTGTTATCCTCGATGGCAACAATACAATACGTGCCTTGCAACCCTTTCTGTCACTGGGTAAGGACACCGCAAGATTGAACCCAAAGCCAAACACTTATCCCATTGCAAGAACTACCAATCTAGTTGGGCAAACCAAACGGATAATTCAAAGAGACTTGCAAAGATAACTCAATCATACATAAAAGAATTCAGAGAAGAATCAAATGTTGTTCATAGATAAGCTGGATCATAAACCCATAATTCATCGGTCTCAACAAACACACAGCAAAAAGAAGATTGCATCAAATAGATCTCCACAAGAGAGGGGGAGAACATTGTATTGAGATCCAAAAAGATAGAAGAAGCCATATAGCTACTAGCTATGGACCCGAAGGTCTGAAGTAAACTACTCACACTTCATCGGAGAGGCTATGGTGTTGATGTCGAAGCCCTCCGTGGTAGATGCCCTCTCCAGCAGAGCTCCAGAACAGGCACCAAGATGGGATCTCGCGGATACAGAAGGTTGCGGCGGTGGAATTAGGTTTTTGGCTCTGTATCTGATCTAACGGGGGTACGTAGGTATATATAGGAGGAAGGAGTACGTCTGTGGAGCAACAGGGGGCCCACGAGGCAGGGGGGCGCGCCTAGGGGGGGCGTCCTCCACCCTCGTGACCGCCTCTGGCACTTCTTGGAGTAGGGTCCAAGTCTCCTGGATCACGTTCGGTGAGAAAATCACGTTCCCGAAGGTTTTATTCCGTTTGGACTCCGTTTGATATTCTGTTTCTTCGAAATACTGAAATAGGCAAAAAACAACAATTCTGGGCTGGGCCTCCGGTTAATAGGTTAGTCCCAAAAATAATATAGAAGTGGAAAATAAAGCCCAATATAGTCCAAAACAGTAGGTAAAGTAGCATGGAGCAATCAAAAATTATAGATACGTTGGAGACGTATCAATTTTCTCTGCTTATTCATATGCTTACCCTAACCCCTCTCATGTGAAACGAAGCGGACTGGCTTCTATGCCACCTTTCTCATATGGTGCTCGCAGGGTGATGAATTCTTTGCCACCCCTTCAGATGTGGGTGGTGAAGAAAAAGAACTAATCTCTTATGCAGGGTCAGGTCTCCCAACGTGCTCAAAACGTCTGAAGAATTTGCTGGAGACCTGAACAGTGTCTGAAAGGACGTAGGCAAATCATGAAGAAATGAATTCTCATTTCTCACGTCCTCATACTAATTTATCTGTGCTATTGCTTGATGAAATTGATCTGATGATATTGATGTCATATTCTTCGCTGATGAAGTATATGAGTTCGTAAGTTGAACTAATTCATCTGCAGGATGATCAACCCAATGCAAATGAGTGGGTCCTCGATAGTGGATGTACAAATCACATGACTGGTGACAAGAATCTATTGATGGATGCTTCTTTATCACCATCGCATCTGAAGCATATCATCTTCGCTGACAAAGGCAAAAGTCAGGTATTGGGTCTAGGTAAGGTTGCGATCTCTAAGGACATACACATGGACAAAGTCATGCTTGTCAAATCCTTAGGATACAACCTCATGTCTGTCTCAATGCTTTGTGATCTTGATATGGTTGTTGTCTTTGGAAAGTATCGTTGTGTTGTGATCATGGAAGCTGGCAATTCCAAAGTCTTCAAAGGCTTTAGGAGAGGAGACTTGTACATTGTTGATTTCTCTACAGGACCACAACCGGCCGTATGCCTACTTGCAAAAGCTTCAGAAGGCTGGCTATGGCATCGCCGACTTGGTCATGCAGGCATGAGGAATCTGCACACGCTTGCAAAGAAGAAGCATGTCATTGGCATTGAGAATGTCAAATTCCTCAAGGATCACTTATGCGGAGCCTGTGAAGCAGGAAAGATGACCAAAGCCAAGCATCCAGCGAAGACTATCATGACTAACACTCGACCATTTGAATTGCTTCACATGGATCTTTTTGGTCCCAATCATTATTCTGCAATTCTAAATGATGCATATCTATATGGCTTTGTTATTGTTGATGATTATTCTCATTACACATGGGTGCACATTGTCACTTACAAACATGAGGTGCAGGAAGTCTTCAAACGATTTTCCTCGAGGTCTTCAACCAACTTTGGTGTGAAGATCAAGCACATTAGAAGTGACAATGGGACCGAGTTCAAGAATTTCGGTCTTGATGGCTATCTTGATGAACTTGGTATTACTCATGAGTTATCTGCTCCTTATACTCCTGAGCAGAATGGCGTCGTGGAGCGCAAGAACAGGACCCTTGTTGAGATGGCTTGCACTATGCTTGACGAATACAAGACACCTCATCATTTCTGGATTGAGGCCATTGATACTGCGTGCCACGTCATCAACAGGGTATATCTTCACAAATTCTTCAAGAACACTGCCTATGAACTCCTCACTGACAAGAAACCCAATGTGAGTTACTTCAAAGTCTTCGGTGCTGAATGTTGGATTATAGTCCTCATCACAATTCTAAATTTGCACCGAAAGCACATGACGGTTTTATGCTTGGTTATGGAAAGGACTCGCACACCTACAGAGTCTTCAATAGAGTTCTTCACAAAGTTGTTGAAACTGTAGATCGGTTCGATGAGACTAATGGCTCGCAAAGACAGAACCTACCTTCTGTGTTAGATGAACCAGCACCTGAAGAATCTATCAAGTTCAAGGCTACTGAGGATGTCATTCCCACCGAAGAATCTGCTGAAGAATTCATTCCAGAACATGATGAACGTCAAGCTGGCGCACCTGAAGAAAATGGTGCTGAGGAAAATGCTCCTGAAGAGAATGCGGATCAAATTCCTCGAAGACAACCCGCTCATCCTCGTATTGCAAATGAAGTGCAAGTCGAGAAGATCATTGATGACGTTGAAGCACCAGGTCCTCTCACACGCTCAAAAGCTTCACATTTGTCTAACTTTTGTGGGCACTTTGCTTTTGTCTCTATCACAGAGCCCACTAAGGTAGATGAAGCATTTCTGGAGCCTGAGTGGATTCAAGCTATGCAAGAAGAATTACATCAGTTCGAGCTCAACAACGTCTGGGAACTGGTCAAATGTCCAGATCCTCGCAAGCACAACATTATTTTCACAAAGTGGATCTACCGCAACAAGCAAGATGAAAATGGCCTTTTGGTGAGGAATAAGGCATGACTTGTAGCTCAAGGCTACACATAGGTTGAAGGAATTGATTTTGATGAAACTTTTGCACATGTTGCTAGACTTGAGGCTATTCGCATATTACTTGCTTATGCTAACCATCATAATATCACATTATATCAAATGGATGTGAAAAGTGCATTCCTCAATGGTAAGCTTGAGGAAGAAGTATATGTTGTTCAACCCCCAGGTTTTGAAGATCCAAAGAATCCTGACAAAGTCTTCAGACTCAACAAGGCCCTGTATGGCCTCAAGCAAGCCCCTCGGGCGTGTCATGATACTTTGAAGGAATTGCTCATGAAGAAAGGCTTCAAACCCGGTTCACTCGACCCTACTCTTTTCACTAAGTCATATGATGATGAATTGTTTGTGTGCCAAATATATGTTGATGATATTATCTTTGGCTGTACTGATCAACGTTATAGTGATGAATTTGCCTATATGATGAGTGAAGAATATCAAATGTCTATGATGGGAGAGTTGAAATTCTTTTTAGGTCTTCAAATTCGTTAACAGCGCAAATGGGATATTCATATCTCAGGAGAAATACCTCAAGGACGTACTGAGGAAATTCGGCATGCAAGATTGCAAAGGGGTCAAAATTCCAATGCCCACAAATGGCCATCTATGCACTGATGAAAATGGGAAAGACTTCGATCAAAAGGTATACCGCTCCATGATTGGCTCTTTATTGTATCTATGTGCATCTAGGCCGGATATTATGCTTAGTGTTTGCATGCGTGTCCGATTTCAAGCTACATCGAAGGAATCACACCATAAGGCTGTGAAGCATATTCTTCGATATCTAGCTCACACACCAACACTTGGATTATGGTATCCCAAGGGCTCTTCAATTGATCTCATTGGATATTCAGACTCTGACTATGCTGGTGATTGCGTAGACCGCAATTCAATGTTAGGCACGTGCCATTTCCTCGGACGATCTTTGGTCTGTTGGTCCTCGAAGAAATAGAACTGCGTATCACTCTCAACTACAGAAGCTGAGTACATTGCTGCTGGATCATGCTGTGCTCAATTACTTTGGATGAAGCAAACACTCAAGGACTATGGCATCAACGTGAAGAATGTGCCTCTCTACTGCGACAATGAGAGTGCTATCAAGATTGCTCATAACCCAGTTCAGCACTCAAAGACCAAGCACATCTAGATTCGTCATCATTTTCTTCGTGATCATGTGTTGAAGGGCGATATCTCCATCGACCATGCAAGCACTGAAGATCAGTTGGACGATATCTTCACTAAGCCCTTGGATGAGAAGAGATTTAGCAAGTTGCGGTGTGAGCTAAATATCCTAGAATCTTTGAATGTTCTCTGAAATGGACACACATCCTAACACTTATGCTGACTTGATGACTTAGATGCGCAACACACGAAGTAACGTTTTTCTTCAATCAATGAAGACTAACTCTCTAAGTGTGAAGAAATTAATGAAGAAATTGATTCACAGAGCCCTACGACAATTGTACGCGGTGTCTGAAATCAGCTTTCTTATACGGTGGGTCACGCCACCAACCAAAGTTGAAAATGTTCAATTTGAGTTTTTCTTCATTTTTGAAATTCCTTAGTTTTCAAATTCTTCAACTTTGCATTGTCTTCACTCTTTCCGGTGTTGTTCTTCATTTGAAAATATATGTATGAGTTTTATGTCCTCTACAGCATTCACTTATTGCTAATTCTTCAAGTTGATTTTTTCTGCTAAGTGAATGTGATCGGACCCTTCCCCCTCTATGCTAAAATCAACCTAATCTATTCACAAATTCTTCTTGTGCGTTCTATTAACTCGTTCAAAATCTTCACTGTGTCCTTGACAGCTGAAGAAATTGCGAACGGAAATTTTAATATATCTGGTCTGAATTTTCGGCTTTGCTGCTCAAACCGTTCCGCATCCCATGACAATACTTATCTATTCACCCACGATCCTACACGATCGCCACCTCTCAGTACGTGGGTGACACATGTCAAGCGAATGAGAAGGTCCAGGGGCATGTTCGTCCAAAATCTTCGGGCGTATAGTTTTTCACTTCCACTATAAATACCCCTGCCTGTTCCTCACTTCACTTTTTACTCCCCTCGCTCTCACTCCTGCTCGAGCTTCCCAAAACCCTAGCGCCGCCGCTACTTCATCGTCGCCGGTGAGGAAGAGCTTCACTGCCTCAACCTCGTCGCCATCGTACTCGCACCGGTTGCGGATTTCTTCACTCCGCCGCCGCCGTAGCCGTCTTCCTCTGCCAAGTTAGGGCGTGGAAGATCTAAACTGATGAACTTCAGATCTACACTTCTCAGTTCGTCGTGTTCTTCATCTCGGGTAATTAAAAGTTACTTTTACTACCCTCTTTGATTCTTTTGTTTTCTTGAAAATCTTCAAAGGTGTTTATTCTTCAAATCTTCACACACATGAACACCTCACATGTCATCGGCTCGTGATTCATTTCTCTAAGCAATGTTTTTCTTCAAGATTCCTCAATTGTATGGATTTTCGATCTATAAAACTCTGGAACCTAAGACAAAGAACGCTTAGTGAAATTCCTCAAGACTCATCTGGTCAGATTCCTCAAACCAATTCATTTTTTAAAAACCTTCTGAGAATGCATATGACCTCTCCAAATTCCTTGCAACTATACTCTATTCACATGTACAGATGTCTGCTGCTGAATTACTAGGTTCTCATCACCTTAACTCATTTGCAGCGTTCCTCAAAGAAAAGTTGCACACCTCTTCAGAAACCTCAGTTGTTCATATTCCTCAGCTGAAGAAAATGGCTGATAAGAAGCCACAGAAGGGAGGAAAGAGGCCTGAGGTTAATACTGCGTTTGAAATCCCTAAGGACATTTATGCTGGATACTACACTCCTGATGAGGCCAAGTTTGGCAAGGAGGACAAGAATCAGTGCAAGGTGCGCATACAACGGATAGAGAGGAGATGGGCACGAGAATGGAGGGAGTACAGGTATGTTACTCCCAAGTATACGAACAAATTCGCGCTCAACCCTCCATGCTCAAGACCTCCATTGGCACCAGGCCAAGTGGCAGATCCCACCAGCCTCAAGCGCGGTGAGGACTATGCTAATGAATGGGCAAAGCGCCAGGCCAAACTGGCCAAGCAAGCAAAAGAAGCAGTGAAGAAATTAAATGCAGACTCTGTTGCTGCTGCTGCCTCTGCTGAGGCCTCTGCTAGTCAGCCGAAGAAGGCGATGCCTAAGAAGCCTGCTCATAAGTCAAGCGCTTCTCCCTCAATGCCCTCATGGCCAAGCTCCTCAACAATGCCCTCAAGGCCAGATTCTTCAAAGCCCTCACGGCCAATTCCTCAGTCTGCTCCTCCTCCTCCAAAGTCTTCAGCTCCTCCGACAAAGTCTTCAGCTGCTCCGACCAGATCCTCGGCACCTGTGCATCTCGCCACATGCCAACGGACCCAAGGCATCTCAATTGCCTCAGGAGCATCTGCAAGTTCCTCAGCTGCACCAAAATCTTCAGCTAACCCCTCTCTGCTGAAGAAAAAGGCCACTGCTAGACGAGGCCT
Source organism: Triticum aestivum (assembly GCF_018294505.1). Lineage (NCBI taxonomy): Eukaryota > Viridiplantae > Streptophyta > Magnoliopsida > Poales > Poaceae > Triticum > Triticum aestivum. The sequence goes on along the minus strand of NC_057798.1, from coordinate 690,034,169 downwards.
TCGACCAAGTCCTCACAAGAAGCAGGTCGCCTTCCAAGTGCCCTATGATGATGATGAGCCTGATGATGAAGAACTTGTCGAAATCATTAGAGACAGGCAAGCCAGGGCCACTAGAGCCAAAGGCAGCAGTGTGCCACTGATGTTGGACCCAAAGTTGATCCTCGATTACATTGACCTATGGCACAAGGACCCTAACACGCCTTTGCCGGAGATGAACCTCACTCCTGGCCAGGGTCATGTTATGACTGCCTTTATTGAGGAAGAAAAGTGGAAATTTGAACAAGGTAGAAAGCTGAAGAAAGCGCAATACGAGAAGCAGCGCTACCTCAAGGACAATGTCCTCACTCTCTCCCCTGATCAGCTCATTGCTTTGCAAGCTGAAATCAAGCAATTGAGTGATGAATTCAATCGCTACTATGCTGATTGGAAGGGCGCCAAGGTGCGATTCGTCAATCTGACAAAGAAATTCACTTCAAGTGTTGCTGCTCCTATGCACATTGAAGTTACTCAGGCAGAAGCATCTGCTCAGCCTACTGAAGAAGCATCTGCAAGCATGAAAACCTGGTACTTGGGGGCTACATATATGGAGTATTCAAGGAAGGCCGGTTCGTGTTATGGTGGGCCAGTTTAAGAGAAAGGCATAAGGAATATTCTCCTACAAAGGAAGCAAGACTAGGACTCCACTTGTAATAGAGTAATCCTACTCCAACTAGGATTAGTCATGTAAACCGCCCCTTCAACATATATAAGGAGGGGCAGGGCTCCCCAAAGAGGGATAGGCAAGCAAGAAACAATCTCTAGGGCTAGACACAACTAGATGAGAGCCGGTTTACGGCGACTCCCTCGTGATGATAATGAGATCTAGCCTCAAACAGCATGTAGGGCTATTACTGGATGATGTTTCCCGGGGCCCGAAGCTGTCTAAACCCTTGTCTTGTGTTGCGTCTCTTGATTCCGCTCAACCCCTCTCAAGCTACCACATAGATGCGTTGGCCTCATGACTAAGTCCTTTCACGAGGACATCTGACGTGATATTTCCACGACAGTTGGAGCCCACCATGGGGCTCGCGCACGGTGTGATGAGTTCTTGGAGGGATCTTTCCAGGGATCAAGGAGTTAACCTGCCTTCATCAAGTAAGCCACTCCTTTCCAGGTAATCCTGGCATGACCCGCCGAACGTTTGACAAGTCAATCTTATACAAACCCTGAACTTGTCAAAGTTAAAACGACGATTGGTTAGTTGGAGGCCCATCTTGAAAGGCTTTGCAAAAATGGTTTAACTCAGCAGCCTGGCAGCCCATGAAAAGCCTCGAATTTGGGCCTGGCAGCCCTTGAAAAGCCTCGACTACATGGTTTTCTTTGCCTTTATCGAGATTTTTTCTCTTTTGATAAAATTTTATGTTAAATCGGCGTCTATTGACCCGGCATGGCTATCAGTCATCAAATTAACCCGGTGTTTGTTAACCCGGCTTGACTTTTAGCTACAAGTTGTCAAACCACATTCAGTTATAAACCGGTGTTTATTAACCCGGCTTGGCTTTGACTATAAGTCGCCAGGATGATAATCTGGTGTTTATTATAACCCGGCATGGCTTCATTATAAACCAGCAAAGCATGGTGGGAATTACCAGCAAAGCATGGTGGGAGTTATCAGTACTCAAGATTTGGGTTATCACCCTTACTACAAAAAGTTGGTAAACCAACGATGTGATTCAGTGTCACAGGTATGATATATTTCATATTTGATTATTCTTAAGTGCAGCCTTGGTTATAAACCCGGGTTATATGTTGGGCATTATGACCCGTCCGGCGGTAAACCGCCAGGACACTTTAAGATTGTTGTATGCAGAAACAGGTTGAATAAAGCATAATTATAAATCACTAGTGTTTATTAACCCAGCCTGGCTTTGGACTATAAGTCGCTAGTATATATATGGATTGCGCCATTGGAATCATGCGCTTATAAATCATTGGGTATATTATTCAAATTTTTAATAGCCAACATGGCTGGAATTTTATTATGGTTATCAATAACCAATATTATGATTGAGGTTTTCAAAGTCGCTTCAGCGCAATGGCTATTATTTTATCAATGGATATGATTTATTCTACAGTGGAGGGAATAGTCCCGAGTTGCTGCAGGCTTACGACCCGGCACTTGGGGGCTACATTATTTAAGTTGAGATTACATAAAATACACAAGTCTCATGTCGCTGCAAGCATGCACCATGACACTTGGGGGCTAATGCAAAGTCACTACTTGCTCACCTTATTGAAGACCCGACTCATCACATCGTAATGAGCCGGCCCTTGGGGGCTACCAATTGCTCCTGTCAACTATTCAAGGTACAAAGATTTTTTATCATTATATTGAAGGGTCCACTGCTCAGTTGGTAAAGCACAAGGCACTTAACCTTGTGGACGTGGATTCAAGCCCCATGATAGGGGTGTCGGCGTCAAAACCGGCGGATCTCGGGTAGGGGGTCCCGAACTGTGCGTCTAAGGCTAATGGTAACAGGAGACTGGGGACACGATGTTTTACCCAGGTTCGGGCCCTCTCGATGGAGGTAATACCATACTTCTTGCTTGATTGATCTTGATGATATGAGTATTACAAGAGTTGATCTACCACGAGATCAGAGAGGCTAAACCCTAGAAGCTAGCCTATGGTATGATTGTTGATGATAATGATTATCCTACAGACTAAACCCTCCGGTTTATATAAACACCGGAGGGGGCTAGGGTTACACAGACTCGGTTTACAGAGAAGGAGATCTACATCCGAATCGCCAAGCTTGCCTTCCACGCCAAGGAGAGTCCCATCCGGACACGGGACGAAGTCTTCTGTCTTGTATCTTCATAGTCCAACAGTCCGGCCAAAGTATATAGTCCGGCAGTCCGGATACCCCCTTATCCAGGACTCCCTCAAGGGGTTACATGATATGATGTTATTTTCATTGAAGTATATATCAAGTCCCAACTCAATATTATCTTACTGAGCCGGCCCTTGGGGGCTACACCGTTGCTGTTCAAAGTTTATAAGATTATATTTACAAAGTCCCTGCTCATTATTGCATAATGACCCGGCCCTTGGGGGCTACACTTGTTGAAGTTTTTATGAGCATAAGGCAATTTCAAGTCCCAGGTTGCTGCAAGCATGACAACCCGGTACTTGGGGGGCTACATATATGGAGTATTCAGTTTTTTGCTAGTGACTGAGATGAACAACATGGATTTCTTCAAAGTGGCAGTAATTATATGGAAATAAGTCTCAAATCATCACTTTGTTCTGTTCAAGACTTGGGGGCTACAGGTATATGGATATAAGGGAGAAATATTTTCAAATTTTCAGTTTTAAGCAAACCAGATTGACCCGACATCACAAATCATTATGACCCAGTGTCTGTAACAATCATGAACCAGCATTGGCAACAATCATAACCCGGAATTATGAATTTTTATAAAGCGGCAATTTTTGGAAATCGTAGATTGGCAAGTTCTACATTTTCAAACCAACTGAATATCAGTTGAATATTTGAAGACCAATATTTTTGTCAAATCAGAGCATTGACGGCCGATTCAAATGGATTCTTTGTTTACAAAATATCTTTTGCAAGCAAATTGATTATGAAGCTGGTCTATTGACTCGGATTTTTTAGAAGGAAGAAATGACAAGGATTTAAGGATGATCAAGTGCCGGTTTATAAGAATCTTTAACCCGGAGCACAAGCCGCCAAGTTTGTTCTTGTGTTTGTTTTACACGATTAGTTTAACATGGATGAATACAAATTAAACTGGGGGCTAATGTCGGGGATATACCTCGCGGTATGAACTGGCCGGAAATATAACCCGGCCGGACTTGGCGGTTTACTTGAGACCCGGTTTACACTTGGCGATTCACTATCGACCCGCCTTGACTAGACGGTTTACAAGCAACCTGCCTATGACTCACTGGTAACCCGGTAGGCGAGACAGACGGATGACAATGACCGGTGGCCCAATGGGCGGTTCAAGGAAGGCCGGTTTGTGTTATGGTGGGCCGGTTTAAGAGAAAGTCATAAGGAATATTCTCCTACAAAGGAAGCAAGACTAGGACTCCACTTGTAATAGAGTAATCCTAATCCAACTAGGACTAGTCATGTAAACCGCCCCTTCAACATATATAAGGAGGGGCAGGGCTCCCCAAAGAGGGATAGGCAAGCAAGAAACAATCTCTAGGGCTAGACACAACTAGAGGAGAGCCGGTTTACGGCGACTCCCTCGTGATGATAATGAGATCTAGCCTCAAACAGCATGTAGGGCTATTACCGGATGATGTTTCCCGGGGCCCGAAGCTGTCTAAACCCTTGTCTTGTGTTGCGTCTCTCGATTCCGCTCAACCCTCTCAAGCTACCACATAGATGCGTTGGCCTCACAACTAAGTCCTTTCACGAGGACATCTGACGTGATATTTTCACGACAGCTGATGACAATCAGGCTGCTGAAGAAAATGAGAGTGCCAGGGCTGATGACTCCATTCCAACCGCTGAAGAAATTGCCAGGGCATCCACTAGTGGTGCGCTTGAAGAAAGTAAAGAAGTCAGGGCAACTACATCAGTTGCACCTGAAGAAACTAAACCCAAGTCCTCTGCACCTCCTGCGCCTACACCAGCTCTGATCCTTCCATCTGCATCAGATGCGAAGAAGACCAAGGCTGCCGAGCGTGCAACTATGAAGAAAAGGAAGGCATCAACTTCATCAAATTCTTCAGCTCCGAAGAAGATGAAGCCACTGACTAGCTCTATTGACAACCCAATTGATGTCGTTCCAGTCTCCTTCATGCCATCAAAGGACGTTGTTCCTTTTGGTGAAGATTATGTGATTCCCAATGAATCTGATGAAGAAACTCCTTTTGCTGCTTCGACAAAGCAGTTGGACGAAGAAATTGAAGTGGATGAAATCCCTTCAACCCTTGTTATTTCCTCACCTATGCCTTAGTTCACTGCTGAAGAGGCAGGTGTTGAAGAAATGGAAAATGAGGATGTGGACATTGGCTGGACCACTCCTGTGCTCAATGATGAGTTTTGGGACAGTCAGCACCCCAACTCTCCAATGTTCACTCCACTCCAAGCAATTCCTCAGTCCCCTGCTGCTACTGAAGTGCAAACTGGATCTGAAGAACCTCATGCAACCCCAAGTGTTCATGAAATTCCAGCCACTAGTGCTGAAGAAAATGTCAATGAGGAAATGAAGAACCAGGCTGAAGCTGCAGAAGAGCCTGAAATTCCTCAGCATGAGGAACCTGAGATTGCGATTCCTGAAGTGGTGATGCAATTGACTGACACTCCTCAGCCCAAGCCAAAGGATCCCTTCTCAAAGAAGCAAAAATTCAAGGCTGATGATTTCTTCAGTGAGCACGTGTTCTTCACTGAATTCAACCCCTATGACAATGCTCGTCTTAGAAGGAAGCGCTTCTGGACTGCCAGCCAGGCCAACTTCTATTCCTCACTGCTTTTCAACAAGGACAAAGTCTTCGATCACGAGCATATTCCTCATGTGGATATGGAATCTATGCTGTGCTTCTCTCAAGTCCTCAGCATGCTTCATGATGCAGGCTTGCTCAACTTCTGCTCTGACATAGTTGATTGGAATGAAGAGCGTATTCTTCAGTTCTACGCAACTCTGCATATCACAGGTGTTGCTGCTAACGTCAACTCATGGGTGTTGGACTGGATGATTGAAAACACTCATTACAAGGCACCTGCCTCTGAGTTGCTTCGTGCCTTGCCAATCAGTCCTCCACCTGATGGTGCTCGTTGTCTATATGATGAGCCTGAACTCACTGCTCACTATATGCAAGTGCTCATGAAGCCGCTGAAGCCTGGTCAAGCCCCAAGGACCAAATTCCTCGTGAAGGAATTACTCTATGTGCCTAGAACCATCTACTGCATTCTGACGAAGACCATGAGTCCTATCAAAGGCCATGACTCATCCGATGAAGAAGTTATCAGGATGATGAAGAATATGCTTTTCCACATAATGCATGGCATCCCCATAAACTATCATGATTTCTTCATGAGGACTCTGGCAAATGTTGCACTTTCACCTTTTGAGCTGAAGCCTTACGTGCCATGGATCATGAGATTCCTCAGAACAAGGTCTTCACTCAACTACAAGGCTGATTTTCAGAATCACCTCAGCTACTTGCCCCCTATTGAAGTCCTCAAGCGGACAATTTCCTCATGTGGTGAGAAGGGCAAGTCACCAGCCGTAATCGATGAAGGCATTCGTCCATTGGATGGTCAGTTCCGCAAAGCTGCATCTTACTCCACCAATGATGACTCTGCCACTCATGATTCTGCTGCCAATGCTACCAAGTCTCAAGCTACTGCTCCTCGTGTGATGACTGACCGTGAACTGCTTATAAGTCATCACCAGAAGGTGGATCGAAACCACAAATGGATTAAGCGTCAGTTTGGCTCTATTCTTCACAACATGACTTCTACACATAATGCAGTGAAGAAAAATCATTACTACCTCCATGAAGTGTTTGATCGCGCCTGGGCTATTCTGTCACATCTATATGGTGAAGAAGATCTGAAGCAAATGGGCTTCAAGGAAGACTTTGACTGCTCTGCTCCTCCACCGAAGAAACTCAAGAAGGTCAAGGTTCCTCCCTTGGTCGCCAGTTCATATTCTTCATCGCGTGACACAGACGAGTACGAAGACTTGGACGACACTGCAGCAGGCCCTACAACGACTCAAGACCCTGACAACACTGGCGCTCCTCCATCATCATGATATTCTTCAGGGGCGTTAGTCCTTAGTTTCAACCCTTTTGGTCATTCGATGACAAAGGGGGCGAAATTTGAGTTAGTCTTCAAGCGGGTCTATCTTATATGGGTGTTTTTTTTGTAAGTTACAACTCTCGTTCTTTTGATGACTTTGCTGGATCGAGTTGTAATCTTAAACTCTATGGTAGCCTGATACTTTTGTTGTGTTCTTCTGCATGCTTATTCCTCATTAATGTTAATACACGCATGTTGAATTACATCAGTCACCATATTTCATCATGCATTTCAAATTCTTCATATTATATGTCAAATGCATGTATGAATTACAAGATATAGGGGGAGATCTCCATGATTGTACTTTTCAAGTGTGCATTGCTTCAAAAGCAAATTCCTCACTATGCACATCTTCAGGGGGAGTTCTTCTATATCTTGCAATCAAATTCCTCAATATGAGTATTTACACTTCATATGTTTATCCCTGTTGAAAACTTAACCTATATTGTTATCAATCACCAAAAACGGGGAGATTGTAAGTGTATCTAGTGCCCCTTAGTGATTTTGGTGTATTGAAGACTTATAGGTTAAGGGACTGATGCGTTTGTGAGTGTACGCATGTCTATAAGTCTATGAGGAGTTTGATATTTATAGAGAAAGTCGACCCCTAAAAATGAAGTTCTTCGACTGAAGACTTTGGATTTCTGAAGACTTTCTGAAGACTTTCTGAAGACTTTGAAAGTGAAGAAATTGGTGTCACCTTGAAGACTTGGTAATCATTCGAGGAACATGAAGCGTGAAGACTTTTGTTTTTATAGTTTCATTTTCTCTTTCTTGAGTCATAGGAAACACCGTACTGTTAAAGGGGGTCGAGGAAATACTAAGGAAAAATTTCCATGTGATGCTCAACTCAAAATCCTACACCTACCAATCCCTTCGAGTGAAGCCATTGGAAATCTCATACAGTTCAGTCATATTCTTCAGTGACAGAGACGAAGTTCTTCTGGTCTCTGAGGAATTTGTTCTGACTGAGGAGTTAGGAATTTGCTAGTGCGAATTGCCTACACAATGAAGAACATGATAGACCTGAGGAATTTGATAGTCAAAATTCCGACCGTTGCTGTGCTACGCGCCAACTGTCCCAAAATATCCTACCACCTAACGGTCACATCAGACAAGGGCATTTATGTCTTATCATGTCGGATTGCTCCCTAGGCTATAAATACCCGCGCCCTACAACCACTAGCTGGTTGGCTGCTCCGAGAGAAACCGACACTTGTCATTTGAGAGCATCCCATCCTCCGAGGACTTTGAGCAAAAATCATCAAGTGAGGAAAACCCAAACCCAAACCTTCAAAACCCCAAAGTGATTGAGCATCACTGAAGAGATTGATCCTGCGTGGATCCGACGCTTGTTACCTTTGAAGATTATGCTTCTTCCAGACGGTTAGGCGTCAAGGTTTAGAGCATCCAAGAGGAATTGTGGATCGCCGAGTGACCGAGTTTGTGAAGGTTCGGAAGTCACCTGAAGACTTACTACAAGTGATTGGGCGAGGTCTGTGTGACTTTAGCTCAAGGAGAATACGGTGAGGACTGTGTGTCCGGGACTGGGTGTCCTCGAGTTTAAATACTCAGTCGCTCCAACCAGATGTACAACTGAGACAACAGTTGGAATTGGTCTACCAAATCATTTTCTTCACAAAGCTCACTGGTTCTATCTCCTCATCTCTTTCATTTCCTCATGTCTGTTGTTGTGTGCCTGTTCATACCTGTTTGAAGACTTTGACTGAAGACTTTCTCAATTTCTCCAGTTCAATTTCTTCAGTCTGGCCGTCTTCTTTCTTGTGTTATCATGTGTTTACGCTTTCTGTACTTTGTGCTTGTCTTCATTTCATCATGATGACTATGCTTGTGTTCTGTAATGTTTACTTCTGAGTACTTATTCCGCTGCAAGTATTTCTTCTCTTAGGAATTTCCTCACCAGCAAATTCCTCAGTGAAGAATTCATAAAAATCGCCTATTCACGCCCCCTCTAGTCGATATAACGCACTTTCACGTACATTGCGCCTAGGCTAAGAAGTAGAAGCAGAAGTGAATATCAAACCCAATAGTGATACCTATAATGAATGGCGGTGCATTTTAATGTCGTTTTCATGTTTTAATAAAATTGATAATGGAAGGAGGGGCTCTTCCCCCTGGTGATTTAAAAGAATGGAATCCTTATCTCTCTGGGTCCATATGTCATTAGTTTTACCTGGTCAAACTTGACAAACCTAGTTGTTGCTGCATACTATTTTCGTTTTCTATGTTGTGATACCGACTATTATTCCACACGGCGGACACATCTCGATGTGTTTGTTGTGTGAAGCTTTAGCACTTTATGATCGTCATTATGTGGAGGCTAGTAGAATTGGTAGATCTGCATAGTGATGATCCCAGAGTGTTACATGTTGGTCTTTGTCCCCTGAAGAGCTAGTGGATTAGCAAACCCTCTCTACCATTTTCCCGCCTCTTTTGGGAATGTGGGACATGATATCTCGGCCTCATATGGCTTCTAGCAAGTTCTCGGTCAAAACTTTATACTTGAGGCTTATTATGGCTCATCGATGCGCGTGTGATGCTTTTGCAACTGGCGACCAACCGCGCACTTTAATGCATCAGGTTGTACATGGTGGCGCTGCTCCATCGACGTTAGCACGCAACTGATTGAACGGTATCGTCGATCAACTTCCATCGGCGTTGCTTAGCAGGTCAGATTTACCTTGGATGCATGATCCCATCTTTTTGAGTGAAGTCTAAGTAGATGTGCAATTTTCAGTGTCCATCCTTAGTTGTGAGTTTCACCTTAGTACTTGTTCATGCTAAAAATAATCCATGGCAACTTTATTAGTACTTGGTCAATAGCATGTGTCCTTTCTGTATGTTTTATCACCGCAACATTTGGTCAATGTGGATTTTGTGGTCTTAAGCATACTTGATAAATTCAAGACTATTAGCACAACAACGTTTTGTCCTCTGACATTTTTTTCTTATATTTTTTTGCCATGAGGAAAACACACCACGACAAATGCTCATGGTAATTTCAGAAATTTGTTACTTATGTCACATGGCAATTTAAAATTTTCTTTTTCCAAAATATTGCAATTTAGAAAAAAAAACATATCATGCTCGCATGGCAACTCTTATTTAGATTTTTTCAACCCTAGCCACGGAAAATAAATTGAACATTGGATCGCAATTTATCCGGCTACTTTTTGTCAATCCTAACCATGGCAACTCAACACCTTTTTTGCCAATACTAAATCTTTTCCTCAAACCAGCCATGCAAACAACAGTTTCAATGCATTATTAAGTCGTACATATTACCTTCATATATATAATTGCCATGATCCAAGTAGTATTTTATCCACATTTTTCAGAAGGATTTTTTGCCACAACTTAAATTCAGCGAAGATAAAAGCATGGCCACTGTGTGTAGTTTCCTTTTGTTTTTAATTTTTTTCCATGAATTGTGTCTACTTTTTCCATGTTGTATATATATACACTTGCTATGGAGATATAGGTAAATTCATAAAAAAATCTGATCTTATTATCTAGATCACGGGGATATAGAGCATGGCAGCTTTATATAAGATCATGGCACAATTTATTATCTAGATCATGATAATTTTATTTTAAATGGCATGATAATTTCATTATTTAGCCCATTGCAAAAATTTCAATTATTCTATGGCAATGTTTTTAATTACACCATGGTAGTTCTATTGAAGGTACCATGGTAATCTAATTATTTAGACCATGATATACTTGTTTGTATGTAGCATGACCATTTCATTATTAGAACAAGTCAATTCATTCAGTTAGACCAGGGCAATTTATTCTACATCATGATGATTTTATTAATTACACAATGATATTTTTCAGTTATACCATGGCAATTTGATTAACTAGATCATGGAATTTTTTATTAAACTTTTTAGCAATTTTTGGTGCCTTTTACAACCTTTTTTCGCCTTTGGACCATGGCCAATTTATTTGACTTATCTAGATTAAAAAAATCACATTATTTGATGTATAAGACATGGCAAATTTTTGATATGTTTGTAAGCGTCCTAAAAAAAGCAAATTAGGTGTTTTTTACCTTTTCAAAGAAAAGCTCCTTTTGTAAAAATTGTAAAATTTTCTACTTTGTCGCATGGCAAATTCATATCATGTTTTGTTTTCTAAACATGGCAAGTTCACTTTTTTGAAATGTTCACAAGGCAACTTTATAAATTTTTTAAACTTCTCACATGGGAAATTTTACATTGTCATAATGTCCACATGGCCAGAAAAATCATTTTTAGAGCAAAATTTCGCTTACATTGGTGTATAAGACATGCCAATAAGAGTCACGTAATGATTTTTAGTTTTTTTTAAGTTTAAATCAACTTAGCAATTTGTTTTTCATTTTTTTCTTGGACCATATCACTTTCTTGTAAGTGTCTGTATCGGAATTGATACTTGTCTCGTGGCAATTCTAGATGTGACAATTCACATGGAAAATTAACAATTTATACTACGACAATTTTATTAGTTATACCATGGTAGTTTTGTTGTAGATAGCATGGAAAATTCATAATTTTTGCGCATGGCATTACAAATATGGTCGCTTCTAGGATCATGTTTGTATTACGCACATGAAAAATTTAATTTCATAGCTATAGGAAATTGCTTTGCTGGACCATGGCAAGTTTTACATCCATGATAAATTTAATTCCAAAAAATGGAAAATTCTTTGGTTGCACCATGCCAATTTTTGTTAGCCATGCTTGGCAAATGTATATTAAATCATGGCAAGTCTAGATTTTGCCCAAGAATATATATTTTGCCAAAGAATATTTGTATGTAGACATACATGGAAAATCTATGAATTTGCCAAATAATTCTTTGTCACAAGAATTTGTAATATTATCCAAGAATATATAAATTTGCAAAATCTATGAATTTTCAAACTTGTCACATGGCAAAATCTATGAATTTTTAAACGTGCCAGCTGGGAAAAATAAATAAATGTGTCTACATTGAATTAGTTTTAAACTTGTCTACACGACAAATATATGAATTTATATATTCATTGGAAATGTATGAATTTGCCAAAGAATTATAGTCACGTGAATTAAAATGTGTGCAAAATTGTGTACATCTTTATTAAAGTTAATACAACATTTTTATGCTCTATAACATGGCAAAGTTGTTTTGTATAAGATGGTGATTTTTAATATTGTTTTATTTTTACCTACATCATGAAAAATCTTTTCTAACGCCTTTTTATTTTTGTATACAAAGGTAAAGGTGATTGAGCTTGGACACTTGGAAAACCTATCCGGCAAAAATATTGTCTGTTTTATTTCTTATAGCAAACCAAAAAGTTCGCTCGTAGGCTATGGGCTAGTTTGGTTCACGACCTGGGAGTGTCACACCTGGCCTGGAGCTAGCTTGGAATCTCCGTGGAAATTGTTTGGCTCATATGCTGGATGGTTGAGCGCTCGCCTAGCCTGGACAGCCAACCAACGTCATTAGCCTGCCAGGCATCCGAGACGGGAAGCCTGGGAGTCGGAAAATGCAGCCAGGGGTACTTAATTACCAATTAAGAGAAGAGACCAAAGACCATGTGCACTGCAGCAGGGGACCCCAGCCCTACACTGACACCAGCTGATAAGACATCACTCCAGGTAACCAACCAACCAAACTTGCTCTAGGCTGCCTCACCAGGCAAAACATACCACCTACTCAGGCTCAAAGCCGTGGACGTGAACCAAACTCCAAACTAGCTCTATATCTCACTTATAGCAAGTCTTCCTTCAGTCTCGCCTGAAGCTGTACAGTTGCGGGCTGGCCCATTCATGCTATAAGAAATAGATTATAAAGAAAAGAGGATGCGCGAGAATTGAACTTGGGATCTCATGGTTGCAACGTAGCACTGCTAACCACTGGGCCACGATCAGATTCATGTTGAATTACTAGGTCGGTACCATGTTAAATAAAGAGAAAGAGTCGGTTTACCATTGGCTTTCTGTTTTTTCCTTATTTTTCACCGATTTTTCTTCGGTTATTTTCTTTGTTTTTACTAGTATTTTTTTATTTCATTTGTTTTTCTTTAGTTTTCATTGTTCCTTTTTTGTTTTTCACCAACTTTTTCCTTTTCTTTCTTTTTTCTTCGGTTTTGTGCATTTTGTTCTCATTTTTCATTGGTTTACTTTTTTGCCCGGGTTTTCATTGTTTTCCTATACACATTGTTGGTGTATATTAAATACATTTTGCTAGTACATGTTTAATATTTTTCAAATACAAGATTAACATTTATTGACTAGATGGTCAATATTTTTTCTATATACATTTAATTTTGTATATGTTTGACTAACATTTCTCAAATATCAGATTAACTTTTTTTAATACATGGTCAACATTTTTCCTATACACAATTTACATTCTTGTTTTCAAATCATTGATTAAAAAATTTCAAATATAAGATTTATATTTTTTCAATATATGGTCAATATTTTTTATACACATTTAACATTTTTTCAAATGCTTGATTAACATTTTCAAATACTAGGTTAACAGTTTTCGAATACATTGTCAACATCATTTTATATACATATTTAACATTTTTTCATATTCTTGATTAACATTTTTCAAAATACAAGTTTAATATTTTTTAATACATGATTAACATTTTTCCTATACACATTTAACATTTTTCAAATGCTCTATTAACATTTTGCAAATACAAGTTTAACATTTTTTAATAGATTGTCAACGTTTTTATATACACATTGAACATTTTTTAAATACTTGGTTTAAAATTTCTTAGATACATGATCAACTTTTTTCACGCACGTTATACATTTTTTGTATGCATGGGAAACATTTTTTCTATGTACATTTGATATTTTTCAAAAGCTTGGTTAACATTTTTTTTCAAATGTTCTATGCAAATATTTTTGTTATATATTTCTTTAGAATTTTTTAAGTATAAACGAAAGTGGCAGTGGCCTCCCGCGCACTGGGCAGGCACATGCGCTCGCACGACTGCAAGGCGCTTCAGCGAGTCGGAAGGTTGCCTCGCTAGAAGCTGTTGGGGAACGAGCAGAAATTCAAAATTTTCCTACGTGTCACCAAGATCTATCTATGGAGAAATCAGCAACGAGGGGAAGGAGAGTGCATCTACATACCCTTGTAGATCGCTAAGCGGAAGCGTTCATGAGAACGGGGTTGAAGGAGTCGTACTCGTCGTGATCCAAATCACCGGAGATCCTAGTGCCGAACGGACGGCACCTCCGCGTTCAACACACGTACAGCCCGGTGACGTCTCCCACGCCTTGATCCAGCAAGGAGAGAGGGAGAGGTTGAGGAAGACTCCATCCAGCAGCAGCACAACGGCGTGGTGGTGGTGGAGGAGCGTGGCAATCCAGCAGGGCTTCGCCAAGCACCACGGGAGAGGAGAAGGAGGAAGAGAGGCAGGGCTGCACCAAGAGGGAGAAGTTCTCATGTGTTGGCAGCCCCAAAACCTCAAGTATATATAGGGGGGAAGGGGGCTGCACCCCCTTTAGGGTTTCCCACCCCAAGGGGTGCGGCCAGCCCTAGATCCCATCTAGGGGGGGCGGCCAAGGGGGGAGGAGTGCCTCCCAAGTCAAGTGGAGGCCTCCCCCTTTAGGGTTTTCCCCTTCCCATGCGCATGGGCCTTGGGGGGGCTGGTGCCCCTGGCCCATTAAGGCTAGGGCGCCCCCTACAGCCCATGCTACTGTATTGGACGTGGTGGAACAATTTCCGGACCTCCAGACCCCTCCGAAATCCTACGGAACCTTCTGGAAGCTTCCCGGTACAATACCGAAAAAACCCGAACTTTTTCCGGAACCCGAACAACAACTTTCCATATATAAATCTTTACCTCCGGACCATTCCGGAACTCCTCGTGACGTCCGGGATCTCATACGGGACTCCGAACAACATTCGGTAACCACATACAAACTTCCTTTATAACCCTAGCGTCATCGAACCTTAAGTGTGTAGACCCTACGGGTTCGGGAACCATGCAGACATGACCGAGACGTTCTCCGGTCAATAACCAACAGCGGGATCTGGATACCCATGTTGGCTCCCACATGTTCCACGATGATCTCATCGGATGAACCACGATGTCAAGGACTCAATCGATCCCGTATACAATTCCTTTTGTCTAGCGGTATTGTACTTGCCCGAGATTCGATCGTCGGTATCCCGATACCTTGTTCAATATCGTTACCGGCAAGTCTCTTTACTCGTTCCGTAACATATCATCTCGTGATCAACTCCTTGATCACATTGTGCACATTATGATGATGTCCTACCGAGTGGGCCCAGAGATACCTCTCCGTTTACACGGAGTGACAAATCCCAGTCTCGATTCGTGCCAACCCAACAGACACTTTCGGAGATACCTATAGTGCACCTTTATAGTCACCCAGTTACGTTGTGACGTTTGGTACACCCAAAGCATTCCTACGGTATCCGGGAGTTGCACAATCTCATGGTCTAAGGAAATGATACTTGACATTAGAAAAGTTTTAGCATACGAACTACGATCTTTGTGCTAGGCTTAGGATTGGGTCTTGTCCATCACATCGTTCTCCTAATGATGTGATCCCGTTATCAATGACATCCAATGTCCATGGTCAGGAAACCGTAACCATCTATTGATCAACGAGCTAGTCAACTAGAGGCTTACTAGGGACATGGTGTTGTCTATGTACCCACACATGTATCTGAGTTTCCTATCAATACAATTATAGCATGGATAATAAACGATTATCATGAACAAGGAAATATAATAATAACTAATTTATTATTGCCTCTAGGGCATATTTCTAACAGTCTCCCACTTGCACTAGAGTCAATAATCTAGTTCACATCGTCATGTGATTAACGCTGATAGGTCACATCGCCATGTGACCAACATCCAAAGAGTTTACTAGTGTCTGTAAACTAGTTCACATCATCATGTGATTAAGACTCAATGAGTTCTCAGGTTTGATCATGTTTTGCTTGTGAGAGAGGTTTTTTAGTCATCGGGTCTGAACCTTTCAGATCCGTGTGTGCTTTGCAAATTTCTAGGTCATATTGTAAACGCTGCTTCCACGCTCCACTTGGATCTATTCCAAATGGTTGCTCCACTATACGTATCCGGTTTGCTACTCAGAGTCACTCGGATAGGTGTTAAAGCTTGCATCGACGTAACCCCTTACGCCGAACTCTTTATTACCTCCATGATCGAGAAACATGTCCTTATTTACTCCAAGGACAATTATTGACCGCTGTCCAATGATCCATTCCTGGATCATTCTTGTACCCCTTGACTGACTCATGGCAAGGCACACTTCCGGTGCGGTACACAGCATGGCATACTATAGAGCCTATGTCTGAAGCATAGGGGACGACCTTCATCCTTTCTCTCTTTTCTGTCGTGGTCGAGCTTTAACTCTTAACTTCATACCTTACATCTCAGGCAAGAACTCCTTCTTTGACTGATCCATCTTGAACACCTTCAAGATCATGTCAAGGTATGTGCTCATTTGACAGTACTATTAAGCATTTTGATCTATCCTTATAGATCTCGATGCTCAATGTTCAAGTAGCTTAATCCAGGTTTTCTATTGAAAAACACCTTTCAAATGACCATGTATGCTTTCGAGAAATTCTACATCATTTCTGATCAACAATATGTCAACAACATATACTTATCAGAAATTCTATAGCGCTCCCACTCACTTCTTTGGAAATACAAGTTTCTCATAAACTTTATATAAACCCAAAATCTTTGATCATCTCATCAAAGCGTATATTCCAACTCCGAGATGCTTACTCCAGTCCTTAGAAGGATAGCTGGAGCTTCGCATACTTGTTAGCATCTTTCAGGATTGACAAAACCTTCTGGTTGTATCACATACAACCTTTCCTCAAGTATAACGTCGAGGAAACAATGTTTTGACATCCTATCTGCAAGATTTCATCAATCATGCAGTAACTGCTAATCCAATTCCAACAGACTCTTAGCATCGCTACGAGTGAGAAAACCTCACCGTAATCAACTCCTTGAACTTGTCGGAAAACATCTTAACGACAAGTCGAGCTTTCTTAATGGTAATTCTTACCATCATTGTCTGTCTTCCTTTTAAAATCCATCCGTACCCAATGGCCTTACGACCATCAAGTATTTCTTCCAAAGTCATGGATCCGTTCTCGGATTTTATGGCCTCGAGCCATTCGTCAGAATCCGGGCCCACCATCGCTTCTCCATAGCTCGTAGGTTCATTGTTGTCTAGCAACATGACCTCTAAGATAGGATTGCGTACCACTCTGAAGTACTACGCATCCTTGTCACCCTACGAGGTACGTTAGTGACTTGATCCGAAACTTCATGATCACTATCATAAGCTTCTACTTCAATTGGTGTAGGTGCCATGGGAACAACTTCCTGTGCCCTTCTACACACTAGTTGAAGTGACGGTTCATTAACCTCATCAAGTCTCCACCATCCTCCCACTCAATTCTTTCGAGAGAAACTTTTCCTCGAGAAAGGACCTGTTTCTAGAAACAATTACTTTTGCTTCCGGATCTGAGACAGGAGGTATACCCAACCATTTTGGGTATCCTGTGAAGATGTATTTATCCGTTTTGGGTTCGTGCTTATCACGATGAAACCTTTTCACATAAGCGTCGCAGCCCCAAACTTTTAAGAAACGACAACTTAGGTTTCTCCAAACCATAGTTCAAATAGTGCCGTCTCAACGGAATTACGTGGTGCCCTATTAAAGTGAGTGCGGTTGTCTCTAATGCCTAACCCATGAACGATAGTGGTAATTCGATAAGAGACATCATGGTACGCACCATATCCAATAGGGTGCAACTATGATGTTCGGACACACCATCACACTATGGTGTTCCAGGCGGTATTAATTGTAAAACAATTTCCACAGTGTCTTAATTGCGTGCCAAAGCTCGTAACTCAGATACTCATCTCTATGATCATATCATAGACATTTTACCCTCTTGTCACAATGATCTTTAACTTCACTCTGAAATTACTTGAACCATTCAATAATTCAGACTTGTGTTTCATCAAGTAAATATAGTCAACATCTACTCAAATCATCTGTGAAGTCAGAACATAACGATATTCACTGCATGCCTCAGCACTCATTGGACTGCACACATCAAAATGTGTTACTTCCAACAGGTTGCTACCTTGTTCCATCTTACTGAAACTGAGGCTTTTCAGTCATCTTGCCCATGTGGTATGATTTGCATATCTCAAGTGATTCAAAATCAAGTGAGTCCAAACGATCCATCTGCATGGAGTTTCTTCATGCGTATGCACCAATAGACATGGTTTGCATGTCTCAAACTTTTCAAAAGCGAGTGAGTCCAAAGATCCATCAACATGGAGCTTCTTCATGCGTTTTATACCAATATGACTTACATGGCAGTGCCACAAGTACGTGGTACTATCATTACTATCTTATATCTTTTGGCATGAAAATGTGTATCACTACGATCGAGATTCAATAAACCATTCTTTTAGGTGCAAGACCATCGAAGGTATTATTCAAATAAATAGAGTAACCATTATTCTCCTTAAATGAATAACCGTATTGCGATAGACATAATCCAATCATGTCTATGTTCAACGCAAACACCAAATGATAATTATTCTGGTTTAATACTAATCTTGATGGTAGAGGGAGCGTGCGATGTTTGATCACATCAAAATTGGAAACACTTCCAACACATATCGTCAGCTCTCCTTTAGCTAGTCTCCGTTTATTTCGTAGCCTTTTATTTCGAGTTACTAACACTTAGCAACCGAACCGGTATCTAATACCCTGGTGCTACTTGGAGTACTAGTAAAATACACAATAACTTAATGTATATCCAATATACTTCTATCGACCTTGCCAGCCTTCTTATCTACCAAGTATCTAGGGTAATTCTGCTCCAGTGGCTGTTCCCCTTATTGCAGAAGCACTTAGTCTCGGGTTTGGGTTCAACCTTGGGTTTCTTTACTGGAGCAGCAACTGATTTGCCATTTCATGAAGTGTCCCTTCTTGCCCTTGCCCTTCTTGAAACTAGTGGTTTCATCAACCATCAACAATTGATGCTCCTTCTTGATTTTTACTTTCGCAATGTCAAACAACGCGAATACCTCAAGGATCATCATCTCTATCCTTGATATGTTATAGTTCATCACGAAGCTCTAGCATCTTGGTGGCAATGACTTTGGAGAAACATCACTATCTCATCTGGAAGATCAACTCCCACTCGATTCAAGTGATTGTTGTACTCAGACAATCTGAGCACAAGCGAAACGATTGAGCTTTTCTCCCTTAGTTTGTAGGCTAAGAAAATCGTCGGAGGTCTCATACCTCTTGACGTGGGCACGAGCCTGAAATCCTAATTTCAGCCCTCGAAACATCTCATATGTTCAGCGACATTTCAAAAACGTCTTTCATGCCTCAACTCTAAACCGTTTAACTGAACTATCACGTAGTTATCAAGACGTGTATGTCCGGTGTTCGCAACATCCACAAACGACATTTGGGGTTCAGCACACTGAGCGGTGCATTAAGGACATAAGCTTTCTACTGTCCGCATAATCGCTACTTTCAACTTTCAACTATATTTTCTCTAGGAACATATCTAAACAATGGAACTAAAGCGCGAGCTTACGACATAATTTGCAAAAGGTCTTTTGACTATGTTCAAGATAATTAAGTTCATCTTATGAACTCCCACTCAGATAGACATCCCTCTGGTCATCTAAGTGATTACATGATCCGAGTCAACTAGGCCGTGTCCGATCATCACGTGAGACGGACTAGTCATCATCGGTGAACATCTTCATGTTGATCGTATCTACTATATGACTCATGCTCGACCTTTCGGTCTCTGTGTTCCGAGGCCATGTCTGTACATGCTAGGCTCGTCAAGTTAACCCTATGTGTTTCGCGTGTGTAAATCTGTCTTACACCCGTTGTATGCGAACGTAAGAATCCATCACACCCGATCATCACGTGGTGCTTAGAAGCGAGGAACTTTAGCAACGGTGCACAGTTAGGGGAGAACACTTCTTGAAATTTTTGTAAGGGATCATCTTATTTACTACCATCGTTCTAAGTAAACAAGATGCACAAACATAATAAACATCACATGCAATTATATAGTAGTGACATGATATGGCCAATATCATATAGCTCCATTGATCTCCATCTTCGGGGCTCCATGATCATCATCGTCACCGGCATGACACCATGATCTCCATCATCATGATCTCCATCATCGTGTCTTCATGAAGTTGTCTCGCCAACTATTACTTCTACTACTATGGCTACCGGTTAGCAATAAAGTAAAGTAATTACATGGCGTTGTTTAATGACACGCAGGTCATACAATAAATAAAGACAACTCCTATGGCTCCTGCCGGTTGTCATACTCATCGACATGCAAGTCGTGAATCCTATTACAAGAACATGATTAATCTCATACATCACATATCATTCATCAAATTCTTCTTGGCCATATCACATCACATAGCATACCCTGCAAAAACAAGTTAGACGTCCTCTAATTGTTGTTTGCATGTTTTACGTGGCTGCTATGGGTTTCTAGCAAGAACGTTTCTTACCTACGCAAAACCACAACGTGATATGCCAATTGCTATTTACCCTTCATAAGGACCCTTTTCATCGAATCCGTTCCGACTAAAGTGGGAGAGACTGGCACCCGCTAGCCACCTTATGCACCAAGTGCATGTCAGTCGGTGGAACCTGTCTCACGTAAGAGTACGTGTAAGGTCGGTCCGGGCCGCTTCATCCCACAATACCGTCGAAACAAGATTGGACTAGTAACGGTAAGCATATTGAACAAAATCAACGCCCACAACTACTTTGTGTTCTACTCGTGCAAAGAATCTACGCAATAGACCTAGCTCATGATGCCACTGTTGGGGAACGTAGCAGAAATTCAAAATTTTCCTACGTGTCACCAAGATCTATCTATGGAGAAACCAGCAACGAGGGGAAGGAGAGTGCATCTACATACCCTTGTAGATCGCTAAGCGGAAGCGTTCATGAGAACGGGGTTGAAGGAGTCGTACTCGTCGTGATCCAAATCACCGGAGATCCTAGTGCCGAACGGACAGCACCTCCGCGTTCAACACACGTACAGCCCGGTGACGTCTCCCACGCCTTGATCCAGCAAGGAGAGAGGGAGAGGTTGAGGAAGACTCCATCCAGCAGCAGCACAACGGCGTGGTGGTGGTGGAGGAGCGTGGCAATCCAGCAGGGCTTCGCCAAGCACCACGGGAGAGGAGAAGGAGGAAGAGAGGCAGGGCTGCACCAAGAGGGAGAAGTTCTCATGTGTTGGCAGCCCCAAAACCTCAAGTATATATAGGGGGGAAGGGGGCTGCGCCCCCTTTAGGGTTTCCCACCCCAAGGGGTGCGGCCAGCCCTAGATCCCATCTAGGGGGGGGGCGGCCAAGGGGGGAGGAGTGCCTCCCAAGTCAAATGGAGGCCTCCCCCTTTAGGGTTTTCCCCTTCCCATGCGCATGGGCCTTGGGGGGGCTGGTGCCCCTGGCCCATTAAGGCTAGGGCGCCCCCTACAGCCCATGCTACTGTATTGGACGTGATGGAACAATTTCCGAACCTCTGGACCCCTCCGGAATCCTCCGGAACCTTCTGGAAGCTTCCCGGTACAATACCGAAAAAACCCGAACTTTTTCCGGAACCCGAACAACAACTTTCCATATATAAATCTTTACCTCCGGACCATTCCGGAACTCCTCGTGACGTCCGGGATCTCATCCGGGACTCCGAACAACATTCGGTAACCACATACAAACTTCCTTTATAACCCTAGCGTCATCGAACCTTAAGTGTGTAGACCCTACGGGTTCGGGAACCATGCAGACATGACCGAGACATTCTCCGGCCAATAACCAACAGCGGGATCTGGATACCCATGTTGGCTCCCACATGTTCCACGATGATCTCATCGGATGAACCACGATGTCAAGGACTCAATCGATCCCGTATACAATTCCCTTTTTCTAGCGGTATTGTACTTGCCCGAGATTCGATCGTCGGTATCCCGATACCTTGTTCAATCTCGTTACCGGCAAGTCTCTTTATTCGTTCCGTAACACATCATCCCGTGATGAACTCCTTGATCACATTGTGCACATTATGATGATGTCCTACCGAGTGGGCCCAGAGATACCTCTCCGTTTACATGGAGTGACAAATCCCAGTCTCGATTCGTGCCAACCCAACAGACACTTTCGGAGATACCTGTAGTGCACCTTTATAGTCACCCAGTTACGTTGTGACGTTTGGTACACCCAAAGCATTCCTACGGTATCCGGGAGTTGCACAATCTCATGGTCTAAGGAAATGATACTTGACATTAGAAAAGCTTTAGCATACGGACTACGATCTTTGTGCTAGGCTTAGGATTGGGTCTTGTCCATCACATCGTTCTCCTAATGATGTGATCCCGTTATCAACGACATCCAATGTCCATGGTCAGGAAACCGTAACCATCTATTGATCAACGAGCTAGTCAACTAGAGGCTTACTAGGGACATGGTGTTGTCTATGTACCCACACATGTATCTGAGTTTCCTATCAATACAATTATAGTATGGATAATAAACGATTATCATGAACAAGGAAATATAATAATAACTAATTTATTATTGCCTCTAGGGCATATTTCCAACAGTCTCCCACTTGCACTAGAGTCAATAATCTAGTTCACATCGTCATGTGATTAACGCTGATTCCAGCGGCCGCGCTAAAATGCAGCATGCGCACCTAGCTCCAGCAGGCGCGCTAAAATACAGCGCGCGCTCATGCTACAACATTTTTTTAATAACTTTGCATAGATAAAACGATACGTAGTTCATAGCATAGATAAAAAAGTATACAAAGATATTTTACATAGTTCCAAAGCATCGTTAGATAGAACTACGGTGCAACTAGATAGAAAAAACTAAGGTGCAACGAGACAAACTACGGTGACTCCCAGCCGTCATCATCATCACCATCATCATCCTCGGTGGTGTTGTCCGAGGTATCGAGCCACATGTCATCCCAACGCAGATCGTTGGGGGAGAAGATCGACTGCCCGCCGTTCTCGACGATATCGCACTGCGATAAGGCCAGTGCCTTGCGCCGACGCCTGTCGGCACGCTCCGCGCGGCGCCTTGCCGTCCTCTCTGCCCAGAACTCGTTCTCGGCGGCGACGTCCTCCGGGTGGCGACGGCGCCACTCCGCCATGGCTCGCTCGTCCTCCTCGGCGATGAGGAGGCGGCGCTGCTGCCGCACGTGGTCTGCACTGTCCTGGTCGGTGATGAGATGAGGCGGAGGGGCGAGGCGCTGCGCCTGCTCGCGCGTGAAGACATCCCGGAAGTTCATGTGTGACCGGGGCCTCTCCAAGCGTCATGCCGCCGCGTCGTACGCGCGGGCCGCCTCATGCGCGGTCTGGAACGAGCCGAGGCCGAGCCGTACGTCGCCGGACCGGATCTCGGCGAAGTACCAGCCCGAGGGGTGCCCGCGGACACCGCGGTAGCCCGAAGAACCCCGACGGCGCGGCGGCATGGTGGCGCGGTGGTGGCGGGGAAAGCGGCGAGAAAGAGCGACTGGCGAGGAGGAGGGCACGTGACAGTGTGGTTGAGCGCGTGGCGAGCGCCGGATTTTATAGGCGCGCGCGAAGCGGCGCGCCATATCTACCGCGCCAGCTGCCACTTTCTCCCCCGCGCGCGGAAACGCTTCCCGCGCGCGGTAATTTGCCGCCACCGCTGGAACACGCGAAACCGGGCCGCGCGTGCTAAAAAACGCTTTTACCGCACGGACGCGTCTTTTAACGCGCCTGTTGGAGATGCTCTAAAGTCAGGCTCAAGGCCGAATATGTCTATGCCCAACTGGTTACGCGCGCAACTCCAATCCCTGCCATTGCCCCCTTCATGTGGATGCGAGCCCTTGCATGTGCATGACGCTCTCTCTCTCTCTTCCTGTGCACACACTGACACATGCATGTCTTACATCAACACATCAATGCTTACTTTATCTTCCCTCTCCTCTAACTCCATCACTTTTAATTTTCTTTTGACAATTTTAGATGGCTCATATCTTTAAAACCAAAATTACGTTTTTGAAACTTTTTGCATATTTGAACTCGTGACGCCAAGCACTTCTTGTATATGTTTGTGATATGGTAATTGAGGTGTCCGGATGTGGATTACATTATTTGGGGTGCCCAGTGGCTTGCGGACGCGCAAATCCGTTACCTTAAATGCCGTGGACGCGTCTGGATCGGATTTGACAAGTCCGGCTGTAGATGCTTAAAGTCGGGTTCAAGGCATTCTCTCTAAAAGTAAATTTTAGGCCACATTACGCTGATCAGTTGGATGGAAATATTACCCCAAACCAGCACACACAAAGGTCCAGCAGGTGGTACAAAGCAACGGGATGCTGCCGGAGATTCCTTCAGTCCGGAGGTATTTTTATTGCCAATCGGACGCACGAGGCAGAGCGTGCTAATTTTGTATAGGTGTGTTGTGTTTGCCAAAGCGCCAGTGATAGATGTATCTGCTCTATATAGGCTCCGGCACGCGTCCCTGATAACTATACCTACGCTTCCCAACCATCTTCACAGAGCGACCTGCCGTTTGCCGAAGCACATCGCCGGTGATGGACTCTGCGCCTACGGTGGCGGTGCACGTCCTTGTGTTCCCTTGGCCACGGCAGGGACTCATCAACCCCATGCTCCACCTCGCCACGGCCCTCCTCGACGCCGGCGTCCACGTCACCTTCCTCCACACCGAGCACAACCTCTCCAGGATTGCCAGTGCCAGGGCGCCTCCGCCGCGCCTACGTTTGCTGTCTATCCCCGATGGCCTCCCCGACGACCACCCCCGCCACTACATGGAGCTGATGGAGTCCATGTGCACGACCGGCAGCGCCGCGTACCGTGCCCTGCTCTTGTCATCGCTTCTGCCCGCCGACGATGTGCCGCCGGTGACATGCGTTGTCGCCGATGGCACCATGCCGTTCGCCACCGACATCGCCGAGGATCTCGGCATTCCGGCGCTTGCCTTCTGCACATTCAGCGCGTGCAGCTCCCTGGCGTTCATGTCCATGCCCAAGGTCTTCGAGCTCGGCGAGAACCCCTTCCCTGCGGACGACCCAGTGTGTGGCGTTTCGGGGATGGAGGGCATCCTCCGGCGATGAGATCTTCCTCGTGGTCCTGGACTCTGTTCCACTGAGCAAGCAGGCGGCGGAGATCTCATGATACTCAAGATCGGCGAGGGCGTCGCTCATAGCTGCAAGGCGCGTGCGTTGATAATCAACACCGCCGCGTCCATGGAGCGGCCAGCGCTCGCCCACATCGCGTCGCGCACACGCGACGTCTTCGCGGTAGGTCCACTCCACGCCAGCTCGAGGTCCGCCGCAAGCGCGAGCCTGTGGCGGGAGGACGACGGGTGCATGGCGTGGCTAGACGGCCACGGCGACCGGTGTGTCGTATACGTGAGCCTGGGGAGCATCGCCGTGATCTCGTACGAGCAGCTCACCGAGTTCCTCTCCGGCCTCGCAGCCACCGGGTACGCCTTCCTCTTGGTGCTCCGGCCGGGCATGGTCCAGACGGCTAGCTCAGCGCTACTTCGAGAAACCGTCGCGGTAGCGCAAGCCGGCAAGGCCAAGATCGTGGAGTGGGCTCCTCAGCTGGACGTGCTGCGGCACAGAGCGGTGGGCTGCTTCCTGACACACGCCGGCTGGAACTCCACGCTGGAATGCGCCGTCGAGGGCGTGCCGATGGTGTGCTGGCCCTTCTTCCTCGACCAACAGACGAACAGCCGTCTCGTTGGCGCCGTGTGGAGGACGGGGCTGGACATGAAGGACGTGTGCGACAGGGCTGTCGTGGAGAAGATGGTGAAGGAGGCCATGGTGTCCGGCCAGATCAAGGCAGCGGCCCAAGCCATGGCGGAGCAGTTGAGGCTGGACATCGCCGACGGGGGCTCATCGTCATCCGAGTTAGGGCGGCTCGTCCGCTTCATCAGAGGGCTCAGCGTCAAGTCTGGTCCAGAGCCAAGAATTACTTAAATGAAAATTAGTATGGTTGCTTCCAAGGGGGTGAACTGTGTCAAAATTTCAACATTGGGATAACAAGGGACCAAACTTGTATTTGGGGGTATTCCATGTCAAAAGTGTCATCCTTGAGGTAAAAAAATGGAATAAACTTTCAACTTTTGGTACAAAAAATGTTTGTTTACCACTTTTGTTTGCTCTGTCAAAAAAGAAAAGAAAGCGGCAAGCTTAGCTTATGATATTTATGCCTATTAGTAAACACTTAACTGTTTGTAATTTGGACGGACCCAATGCGCTATGTAATTATGTTTTTTTTTAAACGGAGGCAAAAGCCCAGCCTTTTTTGGATATTATCATCATTGCCCAACCTTTTTCCATACAGGTGTTGTTAAAATATGGATTGTTCTACCCCCAAATTTTTTTTATGGACTGTTCCAGTGGAAACAACTAGAAAACCTTATGTCTCATGATGCTCTTTTGAGTCAATAAAATCACCCTTTATCGAGAAAAATGCCTCTTGCAAAGGAAAAATGTGTCCAAGATGAGAACCAATCCTGCACTATAAAGCAATACCTTGTGCATACTAGGCCTATTTGTTGTGTTATCTTGTACATATCTAGTCGTTCGTACAAGTGTTCTGATCTTCTGTGTTGTAGACAAACCGAGAAGAAATTTGACATCACTGACACAATCAAGAGTGGAGCGCGACTATTCCTTATTGATTCTAGGATCAGGAGAGAACTTATGATGGCTTTCACCAGGGACTCCAAGTTGCATGTTGAACATGTACTGATCTACATAGATTGCTCAAATCGCAATGTTGACTCAGACAAATTTCTTCGATGGCTTACTACGGCGTGTTTCTCTCTTTTGCAGCTGGTTGATGTATATAGAGTGGAGGAAAATCAAATAGATATATATTCAGGTCAGTCCTAGTTAGCTTGATTATAGATGACCTCCTGACAATAGGTCAGGCCTTTGGCGAGGAGTAGACCTACAATTTCAGTGCCTTCTCTTGTTTCTCTTTCTTTTCCTTTGCTTTGACTCATTTCATTCTGTACACTATTTCCCCCTTCTATATTGAAAAGCAGAGCTCCTGCTGTTAACCATAAAAAAAATTAGGTTCGCACTTAAAAAAAATACACTTCCGTGATGATACGTGTTTGTTACAGTAGGTCGCGTTTTTTGTCATGCATGTACATCCATGACAAATTTATGACAGAATCAAGATAGTCATACCTGTGCTGTCGTAGAAGTGTTCCATGACATTACCAAAATTATCATCACGAAAGTGTCCACTTTCATGAAGATAAATCGCGCGTCACAGAAGTGCTTTCGTCAAGGATGACCGACACGTGGCATCCACCGTAACGGAACGCCGTTAAGCTATCGGGTCGGGTTTTGGATCCGATAACCCATTAACAGCCCCGACCAATGGGAAATTTCCACGTGTAAAATTCTTATTGGCTGGACGAAACACGTGTCAGCTCGTTAGTGGGTCAGATAGGCGCCTATGATATGTCGACACGTGCCACGGCCCACCACTGGCCCATTTAGCTTACAAAGCCGGCCCGTTTGACTTGGTCAAAAGTTAACGGGCTGGCCCATGAAAAGCCTGTTAACGGTCTCTTCGCAAATAGCCCATTTTACGGCCCGTTAGGCACTAAAGGAAATCGGCCCAACAACGTCATGTGGCCCGTCGAATATAACACCATCCCATTTCACTTTCGGCCCATGTATGGCCCACGACGTCTTTCGGCCCATATGAGGCCTTCGTATCTTTCGGCCCTTTACAGACCCACAGTGACTCTAGCCCATAATGAACAGTAATTTTCTTTATACCCGTTAACGGCCCATGATTTACATGGCCCGTTTCCAGCCCGTGTTAGCTTTCGGCCTATTGACGACTCATACGTTCTTGGGCTCCTTTTCGGCCCTCGATTACTTCCGGCCCGTTACTGGCCTGTTCCCCTAATGGGCCAAATTCGGTCCATGGCAAGAGTCGGCCCGTTACTGGCATGTTCCCCAAATGGGCCAAATTCGGCCCATGGCAAGAGTTAGCCCGTTACTGGCCTGTTACCCTAATGAGCCAAATTCGGCCCGTGGCAAGAGTCGGCCCGTTTCTGGCCAGCCCGTCCTATATTCTGGCCCATTAACGACCCGTTATGCCTGTGATAGAATTAAGCTTTTGCAGTCCTACGACCTGTTAACGGCCCGTTACCGTGCTGGGCCGATACCAATTACGCCCAATTACGGCCCATGTAGACCCATTTATCCGACGGCCCTAGGCCCATTTATCGACGACCCGAGGCCCACCGATTACAGGCCCATTTATCGACGGCCCGTAGGAGACCCATGGATCCTACGGCCCGTATATGGCCCATGGGTAGTTGCGGCCACTAGCAAACCAGGGAAAAAGAAGACTAGGAAATAAATAAGGCCCAAACTAACGCTAGGCTATTAAGGCGATTGCACAGATTACATCCACTCGGCATCAAAGATCACCACCAGTGCAAATATAGGGAACACCCTACACTATACAAAAATGGCTTGCTGTTTTCTTCAGCCGGTGGCTGCACGTTAAGAATAAATTTTGTATCGCACCAAAACAAATTACAACTATATAACAAAAGGAAGGTTGGCATAAAATTTAACAGTTTAGCAGATAAATGCACCACCAGAAGTTCAGAAGCTCGGTTCATTTGACCTGACTGTTACGTTTTCATACTGTATTGTCCAATGGAACACCATAACCCTCGCCTTCATTTCCCCTAGGCTCCTGAACAACATAGCAAATGTCTGATAGTCTGGTTTCAAAACCATGCATATCTTGACGACATTGAGCAATGTTTCTCCTTGTTTCACAAAGGGCCTCTGTTAGGGAATGGACTTGTGTCTGGGGCGCAGATACAACATTGCTTTGAGCTTGCATATCTTGATCATGAGGCAGTTTGGACGATATTGCCTTAACAACCAACCCAGTATTACGCAGGAACGTGCTTTTGGCACTGTTAGTGGACAGGTACTGACCCACTGCAGCAAGAGCTGACATTGCGGTTATAGTTGCCTCGCCACCTTCAGAAGGTG
Source organism: Triticum aestivum (assembly GCF_018294505.1). Lineage (NCBI taxonomy): Eukaryota > Viridiplantae > Streptophyta > Magnoliopsida > Poales > Poaceae > Triticum > Triticum aestivum. The sequence goes on along the minus strand of NC_057798.1, from coordinate 690,005,152 downwards.
GCGGTTCCACCATTTTTCCATAGCTCGCTGAAAAGTTGAGGTTTTACATTAGTAGTACCAGAACAGAAGATATTAAGGAGGCAGCAAAACCAAACAAAATAGCTTTGGTCTATATACAGAACTTATTCTGGTGAACCCATGTAAACTATTAGTAGTATTTTATTGCAAAGTACATAATAAAACCAGGTTCCAAACATATGACCATGTACCATCGCTAATGTATTGTCTATTTCTTCACATTGTATTGAGGGCTAAGGATAAAGAGACGAAGTTTATAATACGGTAAGCATAGTATGACATCATTCATATCACAAAACAACTGAGAACAGACAAACAGGCAATTGTAACGTTGTGTGGGCAAGTCCAGCACGGAACTAGATTACGGGTCAAGATCAAAGGAACATCACTCCTCCCTTTTAAACCTTGTAAGGTGCAATGATACGCTAAGACAATTGTGTATAAAATTGAAAAGAGTAATAGACATTGGCTGCAAACCATGCAGTTCAAGGCACAAGTCAGAGTAAGTAGTAGTTAAAAGGCATGAGGATTAAGGACTTACAACAGCGGCTTTGACTGGTGTAGTCATGCCCTTCTTCTTGCTGGTGTGACAGTCCTTGAAGATTTCCACAGCATTTGGTTCAGGTACTTTTTGGTCCTTGCGGGCTTTCCTCTGCATTTCGAACAAGTCAATATAGATCTGATAATATGGTACAGCGAAAAAGAGTGAAACAACAGCTAATTACAAGAGCCTCGCAGTGTGCAATATAGCTACGAGATCCTGTCGTCTGTTGGAATTTCACTTTCGTACGGTTGGCCTTGTTCTTTGAACAGTTCACCTACAAGAAGATAGATTTGTGTGGCACATGCGTCAATAGGACTTCAACATGTGATCTGATCACATATATATAATGTACCTGATACTTCGGATCAGACCAGTGTTTAACAAGGCCCCTCCAGTCTTCATCCGATATATTTTCCACTGGAGATGTTTGGGAAAGTTCACTGTTAGCCTTGCCTTCAAAGTGAGTTTTCCTCAAGTTATACCGATACTGTCGCAGAGCAGACTTGAAAACATGGGTGCAAGCTTGTCTGGTTGCATCATCTTGGCTATCCAACTTGAACCTCATCTGTTGAAAATTATGGGAGTCTCATTATCAGCAACCTAGAAAGTATGGGACAGAGCAAGACGATATTACTAGTTTCCATACATAACCATACTTACAGATAAATGGTCGAGGAAGGTGTTGAACTGGGTTTCGTCTTTGTCATTCCTGTACTGAATCCATGTTGGGAGGATACGTACATGACACCTAACGGCAACCGCTGCCTCTGATACTAACTTGGCTGACTCTGTAGCATCACGTGGCCTTTTTAAACCTACCTCAAAACGGATCTCCATTCTTCCTCCTCTAGATTTAGTTAACCTATCGAGCATTATCCCTGATGTTTGTTTCCTCTTGCGCCTAGGTGCTAGTCCAACAACAAACATAGGAAGTGTTAGTGTACATCAAACTGTGAGACTACATATAAAGAAGCATGCAACTGTAACTTGACTCCAGCAACTACCTTCTTGCTGTTGAAGCTCACAAGGTTCATCTGATATTGCCAACTCGTCTTGTGTCAAGAGTGCTTGGGAAGTAGTGTCAGGTGGCAAGGGAGCTTGGGAACGTGCTGCTAGCTCAGTTGACGCACGAGTATGTCGTGCAGCTGGTAGTACTGTGGTAGGTGTTGCAAGAACTAGGGCTGTCTCTGCTTGTTTGGTGGCAGCTATTTGTTTCTGTTTGGCTTTTTTTGCAGTTCGTGTAGCATGGGATGCCGTGTTTGTAGAATTTTCCGCTGGACTTTCACCTTCTATTGCACCATCAGTACCAGCAGAATCTGCAGGATTCATCCGCTTCTCATTCCCTGCCATTCTCTGTTTCTTCCTCTTTCTCTGTGCCATGTTAAGTCAAGCCGACAAGAAAAACGAATAAAATTTAGTTCTTCAGAACAAATTGATGCGTGATGCAGACGAATAAAACTTTGATGTTAGACAACCACATGATAGGAGGATGTAATATGTATGAAAAACAGGACGGAAGAGATAACCAGAACTATGATGTGTAAACTAAGAAGAAGACATTTCACCAAATTAGAAGCAATGCAATGGAAGGTAGACACCATATGAAAGATGCTACAAATATCGCTCTGCCAAGTTAACAGTGTCTCAGCATAAATGGCGTTTAAACAAATGTGAAGCAGTACAAGAAATAAATCATATGCAAGATGCAAACAACATCACACTACCATGTTAGAGGTCTCTCGTCATTAGTGCCATTGCATATTCACAGCATTGCATATTCACAGCTTATGATGTGTAAACTAAGGAGAAGGCATTTCAACAAATTAGAAGCAATGAAAGCTAGACACCATATGAAAGATGCAAATAATATCACTCTACCAAGTTAAAACTGTCTCGTCATAAGTGCCATTTCAACAAATTAGTAGTACAAGCTAGAAAAGAATGTGAGATGTAACCTATATCACACTCCGAAGTCAAACGTGTCTTATGATAAGTGATTGTTGCAGGTTACACAACAGTAGTAATTTGATGTAAGAACATGGTGTGATAGACAGATATTGTATGTTCTAGAAACAGGAACACGTGTCTTATTCAAGTATAATGTGTAAAGTAAGCAGATGGAATTCAACAAAATTAGAAGCAATACAAGCTAGACATCACACATAACATGCAACCACATATAACAGTGCCAAGTTAGAGGGAGCACCAGTGATGCTGCACTAGGGGAGACGTGCTCATCATAAACACAGCTTTGTTGAGTGTCTATGCATGTGTTGTCTTGGAAATCATCTTGGGGGTGTGGAGGAGTAGAAACTGTAGAGGCCCTCCGTTTGGAAGGAGCACCTTTATCCGCTGCCTTGCTAACTTCCTTCCGCTTTATTGATTTTGAATTGTCAAGTAAAACCGACAAGAAAAAGCAATAAAATTCTCTCTTCAGAACTCATTCATGCATGATACTGACAATCACTACTTTGATGTAAGGCAAACACATGATACCAGGATGGAATATGTACGAAAAACAGGACGGCATGGCATGTTCACAACTGTTTGTGTAAACTAAGCAGAAACCATTCCAGCAAATAAGAAGCAATGCAAGCTAGACACCACATGAAAGATGCAACCAATATGACTGCCAAGTTAAAAGCGTCCCATCATAAATGGAATTTCAACAAATTAGAAGCAGCGCATGCTATAAATCATATGAAAGATGCAACTAATATCGCACTGCATATACTAAAGGTGTCTCGTCATATTGATTGATGCGGGATACAAAAAAACAATAGTTTTATGTAAGGACATGCTTAATAGACAGATGTACTATGTACTAAATACAGGAAGGCATGTCACATTAACAGGTATAATGTCACATTTACAGGAGTATAAGCTAAGCAGACTAGCACATGCAGTTTAACCAGATTGGAAGAATTACAATCTAGACACCATATGCAACATGCAACCACATATCACGCTGCCAAGTTAGAGCAAGCACCTGCAATGCTAGTGTAGGGGAAATGCTGTAATCAACTACAGAGCTACGTTCACTATCTTCATCTAGCATTTCTGTTTCTTGAGAATCATGTCGGGAGGCTGACGCTGCATTCTTTAAATGAGGAGTAGTCCCCTTGCCTGCCTGCCTCGTCATAAGTGATTGATGAGGGATCCACAAGAACATTAGTTTGATGTAAGAACATGGTTAATACACAGATGTACTAGTATGTACCAAAAACAGAAAGGCATGTCATATTCAAAGGTATAATGTGTAAGCTAAGCAGATGCAATTTAACCAAATTGGAAGCAATACAAGCTAGACATCCGGCTGGAGTGGTGAACATGATCATCTAGGACCTGAGAGCCTGGTGGGAGGCGGGCTGCTTCGCCACCATCGCGGCTTTTTAGTTGGCTTCCAGGTGATGCCTGTCTTTGCTGGGCTTGTCACTGGCTCGGCCAGTGCCCTGACTAGCTATTTGTCTTCTGGTGCTCACGGGATGGTGGTTCATGTAAAAAATATCTTTCCTTATCTTAATAAAGACCGACTTCGGCCTTTCGAATACAAGCTAGACACCAACATGCAACCACATATGACACCGCGAAGTTAAAGCAAGCACCTGGGATGGTGGTTCATTGCGAGCGAGGTCATCAACTACAGAGCTACGTTTACCGTCTCCATCTGCTGACACTGCACCCTTTATAGCGTTGTAACGTGTCTTGCCTACCCGTATACCAAGCTGGAGCGACTTCTCTCTTTTCTTTGCTGCTTCTCTTTCGGCAGGAGAGTCTGAAATACCCTTGCATAAAAAACACAATAGTGAGAGTATGGGTGAAGTGTGTGCAGAACTAGTGCACTGTAAAAGTAGCAGATAGCAGGTGGCTTAAAAATAAATGACAGGAGACATATGATAGCTCTACAATATTGCATGGCAAACAAAATTAGATTCTACTCCGTATGATTTTGTAATATATGAGCACAGGAAATGTAGGTACTCCTCCAGCACAACCATCACATGTGGTCATATCTAAGATAACAGTCGACTGAAAATAAATAGGCCAGTCGATTTTTTTAATGAACCATCCGATCTATAAGGAACGGGCAGATGGCCTTCATCTACCTCTCACCAGTCACTGTTGACGATCTTTCACGAACCGCCAGCGACCACCGTCCCAGACCCGTGCCTCCGCCGCCCCGCCCTCCCATCGACCTCACATCACCGCCGTGCTTGGCAGCGCCCCCAAGCCATCCCTTTAATCCCGGCCGACCTCCAGATCGGGTGCAGTAGCTCTAGGCCGCAGACGCCCCTAAGATAAACACCAAGGCGCTGCTTCCCCGGTGTAATAGTCGTACTAGCGTCCGTTACACCGGGGAATGCTTCCGTTAATTGGGAATCAACTAGCCAGAAATTGAAATTCAGGGGGGCGACGGACCTCTAGCTAAGGTGAAATAGTATATGAGGAGAAACCTTGTGCATCACGAGTTACTAGGAACATCTAGTATCAAGAAGAAGCGGTCAACTAGTGTCTTCTGTGGGATGAATATCGTGCAAGCAGAGACATAAGATTTGCATGAATAAGGGAAGAGGAGTACCTTCTTCGGTTGCGCCGATCTTCTTGTTTTTACCGGGGAAACCAATGTTCTGGAGGGTGCAGGCTTGGATGAACCCATGGCCAAATTGTTGACTGTGTTGCCGTGGTTGTATGTCGGCGGAGGGGAAGCAGATCCGAGGCGGCGAAGGACGGCATAGCAGGAACAGCTCCGGTGCGGTGGAGGGTGGCGAAGTTGGAGCGGCAGCGATGAGGCGCAGGACGGCGTGGTTGAACTGGCTCGGGTACGGACGGCTCGGCCTCGGCTTCAACTACTAGCCGTGGAGGGTGTTGCGGTTGAGGTTGCGGTGGACGACGACGTCGGGGTATCGGCTCCGGCGTGATGGAGGAGGGCGGCGGTTGATGGGTGGGATGGGGTGGCGGACGGAGGACGCCGGGGTTTCGCGGCTGGTGGAGAGGTAGTTTTGGCGCCCACGGAGTACGAATGGGGAATCGGACGGGTGGGGGGGAACCATGTTTCGGTCTGGGACGCGCTTGTTTTTGGCTTTTTTGAACAGAAGATGGGACGCGCTTGTTTGAAATTTGGGGAAAGTACAAACTTTGCCCCCCTCTTAAATTTCGGACCTACTGCGGGTCGGGGGTAGGATGGTAATCCCAGGTGTCCCAAATAGTGGGCGGGAGCGATTTCGGCCGCGCGCATGTGTGCTTAGGCGGCCATTGTGTATGAATGTTTTTCGGAGGCGGTTGCGTGGCGTCTAGATGAAGCTACAAACCTACCCCGGTTTAGACCTTTGGACGTCGGGCCGGTAGGTTTCACAGGTCGGAGTTATTAGAAAAGTAATTTCCTTGTACTACCAAACATTGGTCTCACGCGGTTTCGGGCGAGTAGAGGCTCTTTTGGCGCTTCGTTCGAAATTTTGAAACACAAGCATTCACGTTTAGAGTACTCTTGAACTATGAGGATTGACCTAAATAGACAACGTTATATTTGACCTTGTATGTTTGAAAACCTCATTAAATTATCCGCTTCCTTTTGAATTTTGACACTTGAAAATCCTATAACTACGATTATTTTGGAATGGAGGAGCTAAATTTGAATCTATTTTGTACACGACTACATATGCTATTATGTACAAAATCAGAGCAAAGATTGGTACCCCCATAGTTTAGGTATGGTTTACAAATGCCATGATATCAAATTCAAATAATTGAATGGACTTCATGTTGAATTCGATTTTTTTAAACCACCTTAGGTTGAATTCAAATGTATACTAGTTCATAGGTAGCTATTTATAAATGTCCATTGTGTAACTTTCGTATGTATAATGTGCTTTACACACACAACATGAACTATACTCACGTTTATATTCGATTGCTAAAGCGATGCATTGTCTGGAGTTCAAAATACTAACTATGTGGATCAATTGTGTCGAATAATAACATAGACATGCTCAAATTCGATAGAATCTAGATGTCTGATGGATCAATGACCGCTCCTTACGCGAATTGCAAATATCATGATCCCATCCTAATATTTGGATACAATTTATATCTTTAATCAATGTGTAGAGCAGTCTTTTACGTGTAGTTTCACTCTCCATCGGTGGTCTCTCACACATGCTCACACACTCTCTCCCGAGGTGTCTTTCTCGCACACATTCTCTAGATATAACCCTCCCTCCCTCTCGTAACCATTTACAACTGTTTTCACTAACCTTTATCACAAGCACTCTTCCTCTCGCAAACATACACACGCACAATCCTCATCGACCCTTTCTATATACATGGACCTGCCTACGTGTCTCATGTACGCACATTATCTTTACGCCTGTCTCTCACGCATTATCTCACACCTCTCTTCCTAATCGACGAGTATGATTCTAGCAGAGCATTCTGTAGGATGCCCCTTAAAGTTAGGTTGGATGAATAGTAATATCAGAGATAGAGGGGTTACCTTAGTCCGAGAACCTAGGGTTACAAATCCTAGCCGGCTTTGTCAGTGGACACAGAGTCCTTCACAATTCTGCTATCTTTGTCTTGTACGACTAGTCATCCATGGGTCTTCCTAAATGTGTCATGGGCCGACCAATGTGGCGCAGGACGGAACCGAACAAAGGGCCTCACCTCGACCCACCGGACCTCACGCGGTGACACACCCTCTGCCCCCACGTCTCATTATCTTCTCACACCCACACATACCAACACAAACACCACACACACAGAAAAATTCTCCTGGTGCCTCTATTCCCTCCCCCCTTGCATATACACACTCAAGGGAATGGAATCTCTTGTCGTGACGTCATATTCGTCTCTCTCTCTCTAGACCACCCTCATTTCTCGTGCTATCTCCCCCCCCCCCCGTCGGCCCCTCTATCCATGCCTCTCTCGAATACGTAATACACACACATACCTCTCTAGGCCCCGCCAAATGCATCAACTACACATTCACACATGTTACATCACGTACCCCATTGATCTAAAAAGCCCTCTCTTCACGTTTATTTCGCATACAACATTCCTTTTGAATAAAGTGTGGCCAAAAAATTATTTTAGAGTTTCTACATATATACAACATTACAAAGTTATATGGAGGAGTACGAACGCTAATTTGCATTGCATTGTGCCCACAATGATATTTATTCCGCACTGTGAATTTGTATATTTTTATACTATATACAAAGTTAGTCATAATAAAGAGAAACGAAGAGCATCTCTCTCTCCATCGCATACCCCCCCTGTACGCCCCTTTCACGTATGCACACAAAACTATCTCCATGTCCTCTAAAAGTAAGCCCCCAGAAAATTCACGCGTGTTTCATCTTTCTCTCGCGATATATGCAATGACGATCATTGTATTTGAAGTGAAAGCACGATACATACATTGGACTTCATAATCCACTCATTACGGTCACCGTTTACGTTTAGTGGTTATTATACAGTCACGGGCTCACCGTACAACTTTGTATTTGCTCATGACATGACTAGTTGACCAGTTGAACGCTCCACGTGGCACCTGATCTAGTGTTGCATCACATTATCTCACTAACATCGTGCCCACCTGTCGACTTGTATCTACTCTACATCTACACTATTATAAAATACATAAAATACACTCTTATAAAAAACAGAGTTGGTGATGATGGTGTGCCTGCCATCCTGCAATATAGGCCGTCCGATTTATATCTGACGGATAGGAAAGAAACTATGGCAGTTTTGCAAAAAGGTACCCACACACCTCTCCACATTTGCAAATAAGGCCTTCCCTCGTTCATCCTTTTCTCTCACAAGATAAACAAGTCATACAAATGCATCTTGATGTTACGTGCAACGCACGGGCATCTTGCTAGTAAGAATGAAAACAAACGACAAAAAATATTTTGACGGTGGTGCGAAGTCATGACCGCGGGCACAGCGGACAAGGTGGCCTTGTATTGGTATGCTGAGCCGTCTGTTTTAACACACAGGAGCTGGTGTGGTGATTATACACACACGCACGCATGCACACGAACTCCATCCACGCAACACTCACACAAACACATGCACCCACGCACGCACGCAACACTCACACGTACACACGCAGCCACGCACGCACGCAACACTCACACGCACACACGCACGCATGCATGCACACACCAGTACACCACACGACCAACACACACTCTCACGCTCAAGTGCTCAACCTACACGTGCATGCGCACACATCAGGCCCTGACAGACACATACACAACCAGGTGATTCCCGCGCACGGGTTGGAGCCTTGTCGCGCCTGCGTAAATTTGTGTTTATCTGACCTTTTCCCTATGCGAACTGACAGGTGGGACCCACAAGGAACATGGTCAATTTAACTAGTCAACATGGCGCCACGCAGACTATTTGGCCGGTCAACAGAGTGCAATCCGATGCTGAACTGTGAGCAAGTGACCGGATAATCACCGCAAAACGTATATAGTGACCGTAATCAGCTTATTCTGAAGTTCGGTGACCGTACTACGCTTTTCTCTCTGTAGGCCCTCCAAAACTACATCTCTACACGTTCTCGCATGTTACATCTAACAACTATGCAATACAGCACTACTACTACACTCTAACACAATAAATCATATGTGTTTTTAGTTTTACTAGATATCATATTGTTACTTATAATTATTCAGTTTGCATACATTAAAATTGCCTTTGAAATGTATGGCCAGTATCATCTACCGCGCGGGAAAAATCCCGCCCTTTCCTGTTTAATCGGGTTTGTATCGATGGATCGTGCGAAACAGCAAAACTATAGTACTATACAGTACAAGTGACAGTTCACTGGGCCGTCGTGTCGTCTACTCCTCCGTCGTAAGAGTGGAGCGCTCGCTTTCATAAATCTTCTAGTCCCTTTCGCCGACATGTGGGACATCAAGCTACCGGGTCCACGTGCCATACCGGAATACAGTGCAGAGCAGCCGGGGTGAAGCACCCCAGTCATGGCGCCGGCGTAGTAATGAGCAATGAGGCGTCAAATCACAAAGCTGCACCTTTCCCGCAGTTAAGTTGGAGGGACGAAGTAATAATGCTAAAAAAGAAGTTGGAGGGACGAAGCAACCATCATTTCACTCGTTGCTGAATCCGCTTCTCCCTCATCTTCTTCAACTTAACCACGTGTTGCTTCTGCCGTTGTTCTGCCTCATGTGGGACGCGGATCAGCTTGGTCGCTTCTCCCTCATCTTCTTCAACTTAACCACGTGTTGCTTCTGCCGTTGTTCTGCCTCATGTGGGACGCGGATCAGCTTGGTAAAGCACTGACACGTGGGACCGCATGTTAGCAAACCGCCAGGACAACGTCCTCCGAAAATAAGAAACCTCCCCCGCCATCCGCGCGGCAAAATCACCTCCTTTTTACTAATCTTTGATTCTATAATTTTTTAGATCAATATAATTGAGATTTGTATAGATAGCACACAGGAGCAAAACCAAGTGGTACGGTTAAGGGCATCCACAATGTGTAGCCAAATGTGAAAATAGCTTTTGGCATCGTGGGAACCATTGTGGACGGCGTTGCCAAAGCCAAAAAGATGGAACCGAAGCTCCCTGATTGATTGATTGAAGGAATAGAAAAATGCAACGTCTCTCCTCTTTCTCCCATGCTTGGACGCATGTAGGAGTAGTACAGTATAGAGCACAGAGTCTACTCCCCTGTCCCTTCTATCACAAATCACAAAGCAGTGAGGCGTCAAATCACAAAGCACGGACGAAGCAACTATCATTTCACTCTTCGCTGACTCCGCTTCTCCATCGTCTTCTTCGAGAAACCATCTCACCGCACTAGTACTCCTAGTAGTAGTAGTACTAGTAAAGGACTTCCTGGATGCAAATAAGGCGGTTGTCTCGGCTTGCAGGCGGCACTTGCGAACGACTTACCGTGGTCTCCCTCAATGGTGTTCTCCGTCGAACGCACTTCGCCAAACCACAAAAAAAAGTCGTCGACGTCACCGCAATGGGCAAGGAATTCAAATATAGTTACTACCTCCATTTTTTTGTACACAAGGCCAGTATATCAAAATTACAATTTGCAAAGGGCCACTAACACTAATCGAGGCAAAATTGATGGGGTTAGCAACCAAGGACATTAATATCCCCTGCATGCATGCGGAAGTGAGAAGGTTCGTTTGCATGGCGCTGCATTAATCAAGCGATGAGGAGTGAGATGGTTAGCTCTTTGGTCTTTCGAGAAAAAAATACGCATTAATTGACACGTGAAACGAGGATTTGTATCGAAGGAAAACCCCGCCTTTCTTTTTTAACACTAGTACTCCTAGTACGTACTACCTCCGTCCTGGTTTATAGGTCCCTTTTATAGTTTGTGCCAAATTTTGACTAAAGATTTAACTAACAAAATGTTAATGCATGTCAAGAAAAATTATCTCATTGGATTCGTATTTGAACATAGTTTTGAAAAATATAATGTTTGGTGACATGCGTGAACATTTTCTTAGTTTAATCTATGGTCAAAATTTGGCACGAAATACAATGGGGACCAATAAACCCGGACAGAGGTAGTACGTACTTATCCTGTTTGGGTCTAGGCCTTGCATTGCCAAACTTCGCCACACATTTTTGCCAAGCTTGCCTAAAGTTTTCAAAATGAGAAGGAGGTACACTTGCGCACGGCTGTCGCGGTCGCACCGCACCCTCACACGGTCGCTCCTGCACGCCGCGGTCGCACCGCACCCTCACACTTCGCTCCTGCACGCCGCAAACCCAACCAAGGGAACGCACCCTCACTGACACGTGTTGTCGCATGTGAACAAACCAAACTCAGCCATCCTATCGCTGACACATAATTTTCGTTCATAGAGTATGTTTATCCAACCGGAGTATCCGTACGGCCCGTGCGATGCTCTGTTGGGGAAGAAGAAGAGGCAAGGAAGAAGGAAAGACGGGTTAGGAGACGTAGGATATTCATCCAACTGCCTGAAATGGTAGACTCAAGTGACTGCATAACAAATAGTATGTTTTTACACAGCAAAAGATCCATAATAATAAAAACAACAACATAAAGAAAAACTATCACTGCTCGCGGAAAGAGACGGCCTCGTCGTCTTTGGCTGCCGGCGCAAACCAGCCGTCGCCGCCGACGTGTGTCTCCGCACCGTGGTTGTCCTCGGCCTCCAGCTACTCGTTCAAGCGGAGCATGCGGGCGCTCTGCACGGACGAGAGCACAACCCGGTTCAAGTCGAGGACGTCCGGTTCCGCCTGTAGGAGGGCCTCGATGGCAGCGGCATCCGCGCGCTTCGCGTCGAGTCGAGCCTCCGCTGCCCGGTTCAAGTCCAGGACTTTCGGTTCCGCCTGCAGGAGGGCGTCGATGAGAGCGGCATCCGCGCGCTCCGCGTCAAGTCAAGCCTCTGCCGCCCGGCTCAAGTCTAGGACTTCCGGTTTCGCCTGCAGGAGGGCGTCGATGAGAGCGGCATCCGCGCGCTCCACATCGAGTCGAGCCTCTGCCGCCCGCCTCAAGTCCAGGACTTCCGGTTCCGCCCGCAAGAGGGCGTCGATGAGAGCGGCATCCGCGCCCTCTGCGTCGAGTCGAGCCTCTGCCGCCCGGTTCATGTCCAGGACGTCCGGTTCCGCCTGCAGGAGGGCCTCGATGGCAGCGGCATCCGCGCGCTCCGCCTCAACTTGAGTCTCCGCCGCCCGGTTCACATCCACGACATCCGATTCCGCCTGCAGGAGAGCCTCGATGGCAGCAGCATGCGCGCGCTCCGTGTCGAGTTGAGCCTTTGCCTCCCGGTCCTCCTTTAGTATCGCCATGTTGAACCGCTGGTCCGCCTGCAGCATGGGGGACTCGGACGCCGGCACGAAGTCGACGTCCATCGTCTCATACCCATTGGAGGCCTTCTGCGTCGCGACCTCCGCAGTGAACATTGGATTGGCTTCCTCCTCCTCGTAGCTTGGCTCCAGAGAACTCGAGGATTGGCCCGCCGCAAAGCGAGCTTGGGAACAGAGGTCTGTGACGCCGACCACCGCCGCGATTTCTGCGCGGCGCTCCGGCGTCAGCATCTTGTAGTAAGTGATCTTGCGGCGCACCATGGCTTTCTGGTGAACTAGGGGACGCTTGATGCGGGCTAGGGGATCGAAAGGTGGGGGAACGGGCTGGAGATTTGGTGTGGTTTTAGGGCAATGGCTGGCGTAGGCCGAGCAGCGAAGGTTCTGGTGTGAATAGTGGTTCCGGTGACGACCAGTCAATCGGTTTTGACTGTACATCGCTCTTGTCGCGTTCGCGTTGCAGCCCGGCACGCTGGACCCTCCACGTGGCTCACCGAATGGAACGCGCTTCGTCTTGCGTTTTCGCTCGCTTGTGGGACCGCAGTTGAGAGCAAACCGACGTCCCTCCCCCTCCCCCGCCCGCGTCATTTATTATACCACTACTCCCTCCGTTTTATGCGGAGTAAATAAAAACAGAGGGAGTATACTACGGATGAGGATCCCCTGACGTGGCCGAACCCATTGAGTAACTGACATGCGGGGCCTAGCAAGCATGGGGTCCGCCAGTAAGTGACCGAAAGGGAGGGTAAGGCAGGGATACCTACGTCAGAGGATCCACTTCCACTATACTACTTTGACCAAATGTTAGAGTAATAATATATGACATGCAACTTACACAAATGTTAGAGTAATAATATATGACATGCAACTTACACAAAGCATACAGGGTCTAATGCGTTTTTCGAGGCTAACTTTGACCAAATGTTAGAGTAATAATATATGACATGCAACTTACACAAAGCATATGGTCAATTTCGTATGTGAAAGGAGTTTCCAATGATATAATTTTCACATTATACATCTCATGTACTCCCTCCGTCTAGGTGTGTAAGTCATCTTACGAAAACCAAATAATCCCAAAACACGTAGGCGCGGTGCATTAACTTCTACCTCGTTTCTTGTTTCTTGACATATGAACCAATAAGAGATGAGGGTGTGCATGCTTTTAATGACCTGAGACTATCAAACATGACATGCAGTGGTTAGTTCATTGCATGCAATACTATTAATTAGCAAATAAACATTAATGTCTCTCGTTTTCCCCTCCTCCTTGGTCACGGTGCACAGCCTAAGATGACTTACTCACCTATGTGAAAGGAGTACTATTAATCTTGTCAATAGTCAAATTGGAAACCATCTCGAGTACAAATCTAGGAGTACGTACGAATCTAACAATATTGATTGGGCGTTGTTGAATGTTGATACCTTTTTTATCATAGTAGAGATACTTTGACTACACATAAAACTTATATGTAAGGTAGAAAGGATAGGAGGGAGTATATTGTACGTTCAAAAACGAAACGAACATTGAATACCCTTTATATATGATTTGCGGATGCTATGATCACCGGTTCAAAATTTTGAATCCGCCTTAGGTATCACGTGCCCCCACTCGTTCCCTCTCGATTTCATCTCGGGGTCCGGAGATCTATTGAAAGAGGACTAGGGTGGGTACATGCGAATGATACTCGGCGGAATGTTCAAATGAGGCATGCGGGAGGATGGACTCGACTGGAGGGCGACATGATCGATGGAGAAGAGGGTTGGAGAGGAATGAGAAATAAGCAAACGCCACATGATTACACTTGAACGGCTCAAATAAACAATAAGTTGTCTCGCTTGGCCTACATAGTGAAAGTCCTAATGCGCAACGCAAAGCACTGACGCTCGAATATGGCCGGGGAAACAGGGAAACCGACATGTGGGGCACACCCGTCGGGACGACATAGCACAGACTAGTCCAATGGAGGAGCTGGCCCACGACCTCCTCGCCACCGATAACCGTTCATGTGGGTCTTTGGGGCCAACAACGGGGCGCAACTCCAGCACCGCCTCTGGACACGGCGACCGCGGTGAGCGACACGCTCATATCGTCGATAGACACGGTCGGTTTCAGTGTGCCGAGGGTGGCGTTTGTGCTGTGGCACGACCAACGGTATGTTTGGTTTGTGCCCAAGGTTGCCCCATCAAAGCATTGGGTAGCCAAAATTTTGGTTGAGGTATTGGTTGCCCGTGATTTTGCCGACATTGGCAAGAAAAATGACCTAGAGTTGGCTAGAGTTCATTGGCATGCCAAAGAAATGGCAACCATCCAAACAAAGACCAATCTTTGGGTCATGACCAAAATTTTGGTAAGGTGCACTTTGGCCACAATCCAAACACAGCCCAACAATCGGCTCGTAGAGGATGCATGGGGCACCGCGACGCGTCCGCGGAGTGGTGTAGCGCGGCCAACTGCATCCTCTAGACCCGAGACCATGCCGGGTCTTCTTGTTTTTTCAATGACACGCGGGGATCGCATTTGAGCAAAGGGCATCTCCAACGTTGCCACGACCGCAGCTGACTACCCTGGCATACCAAAGCCCTCGTCCCTCGCGCCGTCGCGCGGTGCGTTCCCAGCCGGCGCCAGCTTCTTGCATTCATGCCGTCTGTTCGTATGTTGTCGTTAAGAGGCTCGGTGCCCAAGGAACCAACTCCGGTGACTTAATGACACACCCAGACGCTTGGCCTCACCGGAATGCGCTACTTAAAGCGGCAACGCCCAGCTAACCTCCACACCATAGCGCATCGTTCTCCTACCTGACAGCACATCCGCCATGACCGCAAGTGCGAACGCTCTGCGGGAGAGCTTGTCTTCGGGGATGAAGCTCGAGGTAGCCGGACGCGGACGCGACCACACAAGCGGTGGCCACGCTAGCGGCCGACGACGGGAGCACCGTCAGCCACGCGTCCGACTTGCCGCCGTCCAACGTCCGGCACCGCCGAGGTCGGGGACTCCTCCGAGGATGAGTAGGGCATGGGAGGAGGCAGGGCATGGTGTGCCAACTGGCCGGTCTGTATCCCGTGTTCTACTCTTCCTCGCCGGAGACCGCACCTTCACTTCACGGGTCTTGAACCCCGCCCCCGTATATAGAGATTGCAGATGGAGGACGTCAGTCGCCGCCATAGAATAGGTTTAGGGTCGGGTTTCTTTTATTTTTCTGTCTTATATAAGTTCGAAATGTAATCAAAATCTGCCGTGTTTGCATTAATCTCAGCCGGTGTATATGAACTTTCACAATAATATACATATTGTAGGAGTACTAGTGCACGGAAGATCAAGATCTTGTGGGAGAAAAGGATGAACGAGAGAAAGTCTTATCTGCAAATGTGGAGAGGAGTGCGGGTAAATTGTCATAGTTTCCTTCCTATCCGTTAGATATAGATCGGACGGCCTATATTGCAGGATGACAGGCACACCATCATCACCAACTCTGCTTTTTATTGAACCGAGACAAATCTAAGAAACCCAACTAAGCCAACCTCCCAGCATATCACGCGGGAAAAGACCCGGCCACGCCGTTTTATTAGTCGGGACTACCGGATTACTAGTAGTAGTATCGATGGATCGCGCGAAGCAACATTTTTTTTGAGGGGGCGAAGCACCTAGTTTAAAAGGAAAAAAGGCGGTACACTCACAACACTCCTGTTGCGGTCAGATTGCACCCCACACACGTTCGGTCCTGCACACGGCTCACGCAAACGGAACGCGCTTCGGCTTGCCTCTTCACTGACACGTGGGACTGCACTTGGAGAAACCGACCATGCGCCAAACTCCCCCCGCCCACTGCGCGGAAATCCTCCCCCCACACAAAAATTCCCCCCAAATTCGATTCAACCGCCCTTCGGCCAAATATTCCCCAAACCCCCCTCCCCCCGTCCCCCCTCCACTCCATTCGCTCCGCCAAAGCCTCCCTCCCCGCCGCGCCGATACGTCGGCGCAGCGGTTCGTCGAGGGGACACACGGCGATCCTCTCGCTCCCACAGTACGCTCTCGTAGACTGCCATCCTCTAGCCGCGCCACCACCTCTGGCTACGTTCTTGTGGAGGCGCATGGCGGTCAGCACCGCCACCGCTATCGACGTTCGTGTAGAGACGCACGACGGTCAGCTTCTCCCACGGTACGTGCATTCTAGACTGAGGCCCCGTTCATGTCGGTGTAGCGCTAAATGTTAGCTGATAGACGCTGTTAATCTCACTGTTTGCCGAAGTAGTTTACTGCCAGTATGCTCTGCTTAAGAAGCTTCCTTGCCCTGTTCTGCACTCAATCTGCTTAGCTGAGATGGCATGCCAAGGCCGATTAGTTGCTAAAATATCCTGCCATATATTTATTGTGACATAGATTGCCATGGTCTAGTAGCCAATCTGTTAGGTGAAATAGCTCTACACCGTTTTATACTCGATCTTTGTTGCTGCGATGGCCTTCGATAGTTTGATGGCTGTATGCTCGGGCTCATTGACTGCTAAAACAACCCGCCATAATTTAGCACTCAAATCTGTTTGCTGAATTAGCTTTACATATATTTCGTTACTTAGATCTGCTCGTCCAAATATCTTGCCATAGCTTTAGACATCGACCTAGGTATTTTTTTTCTGGACTTCATAAAAAAACATATATGTTTTTCCTGTAATATCTAGTAGAAGAACTAATTTGTATGTCTAACAGATGGACATGACTTGGATAACTTTTGCTCGAAGATTCTCCGCTGCATATGTCGAGGGGGTTGAAAACTTCATGAACTTTATCAGAGCTGAGTACGGTGGTCCGAAATCAGATGTGCTCTGCCCATGTAGCAGTTGTATGAATTCAGTTACAAGACCCCAGTCAACTGTGCAAAATCATCTACACTTGTATGGGATGTCGGTCACATATACTAGGTGGGTTCATCATGGCAAAGCTGTGAACGTTAATGTTATTGACTACGTGGAAGCAGCAGATCACCATCTTGATCTGCTTGATGCTCAGGTGGAAGAGGAAGAGGAGATGGTGGTGGCGGAGCCAGTGAGTTTGACCAACATTGAAACAATGCTACGAAATGCTCGTGCATTCCGTGAACTTTCACCTGCAGAAGAAAAATGGTGGGCCCGCATGTTGGAACAATGCAACGTTGCTATCACCCCAGGAAATAAGCTGTCAGTATTCTCAGCTATGGCCACCTTTCTTCAGGTGAAGACATCTGAGCGGATGACCAACAAATCATTCGATGCGATGTTGGCTGCTTTCCGCAAATCTTTCGCAGATGCATCTGAGCTGCCACACACCTACAGTAAAATGAAGAATTTCCTTCGTGCAGTTGGAATTGGATATGATATGATCCATGTTTGTAATAATAATTGTGTTCTGTTCCGGAAGGATTATGCCAACTTAAGTGAATGCCCGAAATGCAAATCATCAAGATGGAAAGATGGCGATGCTGTGAAGAGGGTTCCTCATAATGTTCTGAGACATTTTCCAATTACACCAAGATTGCAGAGGTTGTTTCATGATGCTGAAACAAGAGAGGATGTACTGTGGCATTCTAGGAACCAGGAGTACAGAGATCAGAATGTAATGAGCCACCCGTCTCATGGTAGTGAGTGGGAAAGCTTCAATGATAAACACAAAGAGTTTGCTGCTGACCCGAGAAACATTAGACTTGGCTTAGCTTCAGATGGATTTAACCCATTTGGCCACCAGAGTGCCACATATAGCATGTGGCCAGTGCTTGTTATCCCTTACAACATGCCTCCAAGTGTCTGCACCAAAGAATCAAACTACATGATGGCCTTGCTCATCCCAGGTCCAAAAAGTCCTGGAAAGGATTTTGATTTGTTCATGGAGCCTCTTGTGGAGGAACTTCAACAGCTATGGAAGGGTGTTCTCACTCGAGACCTATATAGCAGCCCACCAGCTGATTTCTTTCTGCGTGCTGTTGTAATTTGGTGCATCCATGATTATCCGGCTTTGGGCACTATGTCAGGGCGAACGACACATGGTTACAATGCATGTGTTCGCTGTGACAAGAATCCGCTGTCATACACAATACTTAGCAAGATCTATTACATTGGACACTGCCGTTTCCTTGCCAAGGACAAGCCGCATCCTAGAAAATACCGAAGACATGTGTTCAATGCAAAGCATGAAAACCGTGATGCACCAAAGAGGCTCACCGCTGATGAGCTGCAAGTGGAATTAGAGAAGGTCAGGCTATTACACCAGGAAACCATCCTGGTAATGGTAGCGGGAAAAGGAAGCGTGACACGATAGAAGAGAGATTATTGTTTACCCGCAGGTCCACTTTGTGGGACTTGGAGTATTGGAAAGATTTGGATCTGCGGCATAATCTTGATGTGATGCACATCGAGAAAAATATATGTGACAGCATTATCGGCACACTTCTTAACATTGAAGGCAAGACGAAAGATACCTTAAAATCTAGGATTGATTTGACACACCTGGGTATCAGAAAGGATTTGCAGGTGCAAGATGAAGGTAAACCACGGGATATGGCACCAGCTGTGTACGTCTTGGACAAGGCAAAAAGAAAAGAATTCTGCGAGGTCTTGTCACGTGTGAGATTCCCACGTGGATTTGCTTCCAACCCTGAAAGGAGAGTCAGTGCAGATGGAAACAAGGTACAAGGGTTGAAAACTCATGACTGCCACGTCCTACTTCAAAGGGTTTTACCTGTTATCCTTAGAGGATTGGGCCGCCCTGACTTATAAAGAGCAGTTGCAGAGTTGGGACAATTCTTCAGGGAACTCTGCAGTAGAAATATCAGGATAGATGCTTTGGAGCGTCTTAGAGACAAGATACCAACTATCCTATGCGACCTTGAGAAGATATATCCTCCAGCCTTCTTTCATGTGATGGTGCATTTGGCTGTTCATCTACGTGATGAGGCACTACTTAGAGGTCCAGTATAGTATGGCTGGATGTACCCTATTGAAAGGCGGCTAGGCACTTTCAAGGGCTATGTTAGGAACAGAGCTAGACCCGAGGGTTCCATTGCAGAGGCCTACATTGCTACAGAAGCGTTGACATTCTGCTCAAAATACATTGAAACAACTGATGAGCTTATCAAAGAGGTGGGTGAAGACAATCCCGGGCTCAATGTTTTTGATTATTCTGTTCGAGTTACAGGGAAGAGTCGACAAGAGGACAAACCTAAAGATTTGGACAAAATGGTTTGGTATGTGTTGAATAACTGTCCTGAGATACTACCTTATATCAAGTAAGTGCAGTACTGCAGCTTATACATCATAATCTACTAAACTTGCATCACATTCTTATATATTTAGATGTTTGACGCGATCACTATGTTGTGCAACATGTACAAAGAGGAGTTACTGCCGCAAAATCCAAGAAACATTGACAAACTGGTTATGACAGGATTTGTGAAATGGTTAAGAACCATGTAAGCTTTTGAAGTGCACTGTCAGTTTTTTTAATATATTGAGTACATAAGATGATCAGCTTGTCTATTTTCTAACCATAGGTTAAGAAGATGCGGGAGGATGGGCAGGCAGTTGATGATGCCCTTTACTCACTACCAATGGGTCCTGATACTCGGGTAAGACATTATGAATCTTGTGTTGTTGGAGATGTGCGCTACAACACCCTTGCACGAGACAAAGGCAGGAAGACAGAAAACAGTGCCATCATGAGCGTGTAAACGTATGACAAAGAGACAATTGAAATGTATGCTAACATAACAGACATTGTTCAGTTGTACTATATCTCCAGTTTTGAGGATTATCGGTGTGTGGTTCTGTTGTGCTGTCGTTGGTATAACCTGTTTTCCAGGATCGCAAAACCCAGAGCTGATGATTATTTCAAATCCATCAATGTCAAGGCGGCGTACCAGACTAATGAGCCTTTTATTTTGGCAAATCAAGCAACACAGATATTTTTCTTGGAAGACACATTTTGCACGTAACGATGACTGGAGAGTATTGCAAAGGTTTGAGCAGAGGAATTCGTTTAATGAAGTTGCACAACAAGATGATGCTTACACTGCTCCTGATGTACAAGATAACACAGATGTTCCTAATATCTTTGAGAACCATCACGTCAATGATGCCGGTGAAAAGATTGCCTGTCGTGCTGTGGACATACAAGAGTTGATCAAGAAGAAGCCAACGTTCGAGGACGTTGAGGACGAATAAGAAGATGACACCATGGTGAATTACGATTCAGACTGATACACATGGCGAAGATGTTGACGCTGCTGCTGCAGATGATGATTACATTTCTTTTGTCGTATTTGCCTGTCAGAAGACATTTTTTATCTACTATGTGAAATTGTGTTTGCTATGACAACTGAAACCTGATGAACATGTTGTTTAGTATTTTGCTGTGAGAACATCACTTGTTATGTATGCTGATTTGTGTTTGGTGATTGTGTGACAACTAAAACATGATGACATTATTGTTTAGTTGTACTCATATTTGACTGTGAAACTTGAATTTGATGACATAGTTTGCTGTTGGACTGCAATTTGCTCGACGTCTTCGAATGAGAACAAAGCTGACCCGACAGGGCCTCTGCTATCTATTTATTTGTATGAGCAAAAGGGGATACCCCCTGATTTCCGTTAATAGAAATCATTAGATGTTCACAACACTACGCCCAGCCTCCTACACAGGTTTCATTCATTACTAGTTTCAGCAAAGTGCTGATGTCATAGCCACTGAATACATCACGAGTGCTACATACACTGCAAATAAAGAGACAATCATCCTACAGAGCACATCGATTTTGCCCATTATCTTCACAAGCTCTTTCATCTCCTCATTGCTGTCAAGGCCGTTCAGCAACTATTGCTTGGCCATGATCAGAGGAACTGCGTCTTTAACCTTCTGCTCTTCATCTTCCTCTTCTGCCGTTCCTTCAGTTAGTTGTCCAACACCCCAACCTGCTGGTATTGGGATTCCTCGGCTAACCAAATAATCAGCGTAGTTGCATTCTCCCACATCAGCAACTTCCCAGAAATACAAATCACACAAATCTTCCCTTTTCTGCACGAATCAAATTGGAAGATCATCAACCAAACTATTAAAACAATCAGCAACTGAAAGCAGCAGAACAACACTTAAACATATTATTACGCCATGATGCAGGCATTTGTAGAAGACTTGGCCAGGGTTGCGGATTGTGGTTGAGACGCGACGGATGACTCTGTGTGATTTGCAGCAGTGGCACCACACCAACGGCAGCGGGTTGCAATGAGCAATCGGCTGCGGTGCGCGTGCCGGCGGGGGTGTGATGAGACCCATAGGCAATGGTACGGGTGGCGACTTGGCGCATATCTGGTTGTTGCCTGCTGAAGAGCAGGTGGACGAGCAGCCATCGGACATGGTTGCTGCGGTCAGAGCTTCTGATGCTAGGTAGAGTAAGTAGAGAAGAGGAGAAGCGAATGTTGGATATGTCAGTTTCATTACTTGCAGAGTAGCATAGCACCATATATAGTCATAGTCTAGGTTTGGATTCGAACCAGCTACAGGAGCACGTCTTTCTTTTTTTAAAACTCGGCAACGTCTCTTTACTGGTACACTAGCTTGTTCTGTATGCCTTCCCAAGTCTTTGATTTTCTTTCCCTTTTTTTTGCGAGGAAGGAAGGAGGACAAAATTGAGAGTTCCTCGGACTCGAACCCAAGACCTCTCGTTTGAAAACCAAGGGTGCTAGTCACTTATGTGGCGAACGTTCCCTGTGAGGAGGACGGCAGACGAATGCATTTTCCTCGCAGTTTTCTTCCTATATATAAAAAAGTATGCTACTTGGTGTCCGCTTAGTCAAAAAACGATTGTGCCAACCTTGACTGTTCGATTGACATTCAACGTCTGTCGCGTTTCTTCAGTCTCTTCTTCCTCGAGCCACCAAAGCAAAACCAGCGTCGGCGGGACCGCCAGCTCCCGCCTCCCACGGCTGGCTGTGATCTTCCCTGGCTCTTGTTTGTTCCTGTCCGAGGCCTCACCATCGTCCTCCGCGCTCGCCGCGGTGCCGCCCTCCGGTGTTGTCAACATGGTCAACAACCGAGAGGAATAAGGAGATGACTATACATGGTGAGGATGACAGTAGGGACCCAGCAGCGCGCGCAGTAATTTTGTTTTTTCAGGACGGAGAAGGGTATCAACTGGGTTGTGCGGGACCCGTGGCCCGTCTAGCCCATGATTTTATTTCATATGTTTAGCGCATGACCAACCCAGTTTGTTTTTTCCTTTCTGAAAAATGGCTAGCCAGCTATTTTTGTTTTTTTGCAGAATAACCAACATAGGCCTACTTGCTTTTCTATGCCCTGCTGGGCCGGAAATCTTTCAAGACGAGGAGGGATGCATTTTGCCCAGAAAATGGGCTATAAGTAATAAGAAATGGGCTATAAGTAATAAGAAATGGGATATAAGTAATAATAAATGGGCTGTAAAATGAAAAAAAATACATCAAACACGCAATTAGTTCCCAAATACTGTTTTCTTTCGGATTTTGATATTTTAAATTTCATTGTTTTTGTGCGGGTAAAATTTCATTAAATTTAAATTAAGGTATATTTAGATTTAAAATTAATTTGAATCCAGCTAGAAATTTCGGGCTCTATGCTGTTTGGGACAGATTTGGAGGCTGACTTGTGGGTCTACTAGGTTGATGTGTACTTTGGCTTTGTCAACTTAGTCCACAAACGATTCTAGCAGCAGTGACCGTTGGATGTTAATCCAACGGCCGTGTTGCTTCTTCAATATCTGATCTTCTTGCTCCAGCCACCCAAACCGGCTCCGGTGGGACTGCCTGCTCCCGCTTCCCGTGGCCGGCTGTGCTGCCACACAGGCCGCACCGCCCCACCCTACTTCATTGCTGGCCAGGCCATTCCTCTACTCACCCACACCTCCTGTTATTTTCCGGCGACGGAAGCCGGACCAGTAAACCCTCGTACTCCCCATCGCGTGGGCAACCATTGCCGAGTCTTCCCCGACTCCATGTCGTTCCGTTCCTAGGCCTCGCCGTCGTCCACCGCCATGGTGCTCTCGGTGCGGCTTGGTCAACGTCGTCAACGAACGACATCCATCGGCCGTGGACTGTACGCGCAAAATAATGATTCCTCCACCTGATAGCTGGGACCCACCGGAAGGGCCTTTGTATTTCAAGAAAAAAACGTTCCCCCCGCTGACATGTCGGACCCACCAGCTATATCTTCGCACGCAAGGAAGTGCCTCCTTATTACGCACAAAAAATGAATACCCACCTTGCTAGATGGGACCCACCATAGTGGGAGGATGACTTGTGGGCCAACTAAGTTGACAGGGATGGAGGGCTTTGTCAACTTAGTCAATATGAACGATTCTAGTTCTAGTGACCGTACGATGTCCATCCAACGGCCATAGTGCTTCTTCAACCTCTGGTCTTCTTGCTCCAGCCGCCCAGCAGCGCCGGTTGTGCCGCATGCTCCTACCTCTCGTGGCCGGCTGTGATGCCGCGGAGGCCTCACCGCCCCCTACTACTCCCACCGTTGGCCCAGGGTATCCCTCTACTCACCCACACCCCCTGTTATTCTGCGGCGACGGCAAGCTCACGCCGCAGCCGAACCAGTGAACCCTCGTACTCCTCTCCACGCGGGCTACCACTGCTGCGTCTTCCCCGGCTCCGCGTCGTCCCCTTCCTAGGCCTCGCCGTCGTCCAGACCACCTCCCTGGTGCTCTCGGCGCGGAGTGGTCAACGTGGTCAACGACCGACTTCCATCGGAAGAGTACTGTACGTGGAGAGGCTGACAGCTGGGTCCAGGCGGCCGCAAGGAAGTGCCTCCTTATTACACGCAAAATAATTATTCCTCCACCTGATAGCAGGGACCCACCAGACGGGCCATCTTATTTCGCGAAAAAAACGTTTCCCCCTAACTGCTGGGACCCACTGGACGGGCCAGCGTATTTCGTGAAAAAAACGTTCCCCGCGCTGTCAGCTCGGACCCACCGGAAGTGCCTCCTTATTACGTACAAAAAAAATGAATACTCCCCTTGCTAGCTGGGACCCGCCATGGTGGGAGGCTGACTCGTGGGCCTACTAAGTTGACTGGGACGGGGGCCTTTGTCAACTTTAGTCAATATGAATGAATCTAGCTCCAGTGACCGTACGATGTCCATCCAACGGTCGTAGTGCTTCTTCAACCTCTGGTCTTCTTGCTCCAGCCGCCCTAAGCAGCGCCGGTCATGCCGCATGCTCCTGCCTCCCGTGGCCAGCTGTGCTGCCATGGAGGCCTCACCGCCCCTACTATTCCCACCGCTGGCCAGGCCCTACGGCGACGGTAGCCTCACACCGCAGCCGAACCAGTGAACCCTCGTACTCCTCTCCGCGCGGGCTTCCACTATCGCGTCTTCCCCGGCTCCCCGCCGTCCCCTTCCTAGGCCTCGCCGTCGTCCACCGCCCTAGTGCTCTCGGCACAACGTGGTCAACATGGTCAAGGAACGACTTCCATCGGATGTGGACTGTACGTGGAGAGGCTGACAGCTGGGTCCTCGACCGCAGCAAGGAAGTGTCTCCTTATTACGTGGAAAATAATGATTCCTCCACCTGACAGCTGGGACCCACCGGACGGGCCACTGTATTTTGCGAAAAAAACGTTTCCCCTGACTGCTGGGACCCACCAGCTACATCTTCGCATGCAAGGAAGTGCGTCTGGGCAAAAAAACAAAACGATTCGCTCCGGTGACCGCTGGGACCCACCAGTGACACCTTCGCACGCAAGGAAGTGCGTCCGGGCAAAAAAAAAGATTCGCCTCCTGACTGCTGGGACCCACCAGCTACATCTTCGCATGCAAGGAAGTGCGTCCGGGCAAAAAAACCAAAACGATTCGCCCCCTGACTGCTGGGACCCACCAGCTACATCTTCGCACGCAAGGAAGTGCCTAACAGTCGGGACCCACCCGGTCGAAGCGTACGTAGCGTTGTCATTCTGGTCGCGAACATGTACGTACATACTGGTCGTAGTAGAGGCGCGCACGTACACGTACGTACAGCGGCGAGGGTGCAAGAAAGAAAATACGGCCACGTACGTACATACGGGAAGGGTCTCGAATGCCTACTCGCGCATACGTACATGGCTGGGTCGGAACGGAGAAACTACATCGTCGTCGTGTTGATGGGGAGGCAACGAAATGCGTCGTGTTCATCAGGAGGCAACGGAACGTGTGGGAGGCAACCGGCTGGGTCGAAACAGAATGCCTGGTCGTGTTCATCGGGAGGGCTTGGAGGGAACAGTTGATGGAAACGAGGCCTGGTGTACAGCACAACGGAGGAAACGACCTTGTGTTCGACCGACCACGTTCGAAACGGGGTCCTGTTGATTGGGAGGGGCCTGGCGTACCGCAAAACGGAGGAAACGGACCTCCTACGGTCGAAACGGGGGTCCTGTTGATCGAGAGGGGTGTGGCGTACAGCAAAACGGAGGAAACGGACCTCCTACGGTCGAAACGGGGGTCCTGTTGATCGGGAGGGGTGTGGTGTACCGCAAAACAGATGAAACAGACCTCCTATGGTCGAAACGGGGATCCTGTTCATCAGGAGGGGTGTGGCGTACCGCAAAACGGAACTCCACGGGATACTGTTCATCTCCACCGTCGACCTCCTCCAGCCTCCACGGGCTACCGTCGACCTCCTCCAGCCTCCACGGGCTCCTGTTCATCCAGCCTCCACCGCGCGCTACTCCACCGGCTACTGTTCAACCACCCCTCCACGGGCACCCCTACACCATCTACCGTTCATCCAGCCCTCCACACCACGGGGTCCTGTTCAACCACCCCTCCACGGCCACCCCTCCACCATCTACTGTTCATCCAGCCCTCCACACCAGGGGTTCCTGTTCATCCAGAGGCAACGCCACCGCTCACTGTTCATCCAACGCCCCCTGCAACACTCACTGTTCATACCAGAGGCAGTGTCGACCGACTTCAGTTAGCAGTAGTAGCGAAGGAATCTCTCCATCGGGTTTAGTTAACAGCCATCGATCGATCGCTCGGGTTCAGTAACGCGTAGCCTGTAGTGCAATTGCTCGGGTTCAGTTAGAGCCCAAAGCCTCCCTCGGGTTCAGTTAGAGCCAACGCCTCGCACACACACGCGTATGTACGAGAGAAACACGCATCGCTCCGCCCCCGACCTCCCACTGTAACCGGCAACTCCCTGAAATTTTCCTCCCCTCGCTTCTACCACGGTTTTTTCCGTCATGAACGGTCCAAAGAATGTCATGCAGCTGCGTCTCTGGCCCGCCTAGGACGAAAAGCCCATTTTCTGTCATGATTTTTTGTCATAGAAGTAGGAGCCCACCACATCTATGATGATACCGGGTTTTGTCACAATTATCGTCATAGAAGTGTCATATGTATGACAGAATTTTTTTTCGTTCGGCCCAAAATGTCACGGATGTGTCTTTTTTTTGTAGTGTCGACAAGGTAAGTCAGTCAAACTCCGTTTTTCCTGCTCTTGTCGTTCGAGAAAACATTTTTCCTGCTTAGCAATTCACATATCTATCCACTCGTCCATGCGGATTTACCTTCTGTCACACAATGTTTTATGCTTTCGGGGGGTGAGGGAGTCCTGGATTATGGGGTTCCCGGGCATCCGGGCTATGTGACATGGGCCGGACTGATGGGCCGTGAAGATACAAGATAGAAGGCCTTCCCCCGTGTCCGGATGGGACTCTCCTTTGCGTGGATGGCAAGCTTGGCGTCTGGATGTGTAGTTTCATTTCTCTGTAAACCGACTCTGTACAACCCTAGGCCCCTCCGGTGTCTATATAAATCGGAGGGTTTAGTCCGTAGAGTCTATCATAAATCATATAGGCTAGACATATAGGGTTTAGCCATTACGATCTCGAGGTAGATCAACTCTTGTAACCCCTATACTCATCAAAGTTAATCAAGCAGGAAGTAGGGTATTACCTCTATTAAGAGGGCCCAAACCTGGGTAAACATCATGCCTCCTGTCTCCTGTTACCTTCGATCCTCAGACGCACAGTTCGGGACCCCCTACCCGAGATCAGCCGGTTTTGACATCGACATTGGTGCTTTCATTTAGAGTTCCACTGTGCCATCGACAGAAGGTTCGATGGCTCGTTCAATCATCCACAACGATGCCGTTTCAGGGGGAACTTTTCTCCCCGGTCAAATTTTTGTGTTCGGCGGCTTCGCGCTACGTGCCAGCTCGATTGGCCACCTTGAACAGATTGACAGCTACGCCCCTGATCATCAGATCAGTTTTGGAAATCTGAATTATGTCGCTGATATCCGAGGAGACTTGATCTTTGAAGGGTTCGCGGCCCCGAACATCGCTCTGGCCTTAGATCCGGAGAAAACTACCAGGTCTGAGGATGGGAGTTTAGAGCCCACCAGACTCTCTAGAATTATGGAGCTTGCTACCGGAGATCTGGAGGGGACCGCATCATCGGCAAGCCCGGAGTCGAACAGGGCTCACCCTGTCATTAGAAAGACGGACTCGCCCCCGGATACCAGCTCCAAACTCTCGAGGTCCACTTCACGTGAGCATGGCCAGGAGGCTCCTGCCCTGCCTAGCTCCACGGACTCTCGCTTCCCCGTCCTGACCTCTCTCTTCAACGAGGCTCTGGACCTAATGTGATCCCTCGCCATTACAGAGGAATCACCTCCGAACTACACCCAGCCCGGACTAGGGGCTTAAAGCGGGGAATTTTACGTCCCACCCACCACCCACTTCATAGCCACTATAGAGAACTTAACCGACATACTGGACTACGCCTCTAAAGACATCGACGTCATGAACGACGATGCCGGAGACGAACAAGGCCAGGACCCACCGTTTACCGGACGTTGGACGGCCACCTCCACATATGACATGTATATGGTGGACACACTGCTACGTCTTGAGCTTGCGTTGGTTTTCCTTGAAGAGGAAAGGGTGATGCAGCAATAGTAGCGTAAGTATTGCCCTCAGTTTTTGAACCAAGGTATCAATCTAGTATGAGGCTCCTCAAAAGTCCCACGCACCTACACAAACAAACAAAGAACTCGCAACCAACGCAATAAAGGGGTTGTCAATCCCTTCACGGCCACTTGCGAAAGTGAGATCTGATAGAGATAGTATGATAAGATAAATATATTTTGGTATTTTATGATATAGATAGGAAAAGTAAAGATGCAAATAAAAGTAGATTGAAAGCTTATATGATATAAGATAGACCCGGGGGCCATAGGTTTCACTAGTGGCTTCTCTCGAGATAGCATAAGTATTACGGTGGGTGAACAAATTACTGTTGAGCAATTGATAGAAAAGCGAATAATTATGAGATTATCTAGGCATGATCATGTATATAGGCATCATGTCCGTGACAAGTAGACCGACTCCTGCCTGCATCTACTACTATTACTCCACACATCGACCGTTATCCAGCGTGCATCTAGAGTATTAAGTTCATAAAGAACAGAGTAACGCATTAAGAAAGATGACATGATGTAGAGGGATAAACTCATGCAATATGATATAAACCCCATCTTTTTATCCTCGATGGCAACAATACAATACGTGCCTTGCTGCCCCTGCTGTCATTGGGAAAGGACACCGCAAGATTGAACCCAAAGCTAAGCACTTCTCCCATTGCAAGAAAGATCAATCTAGTAGGCCAAACCAAACTGATAATTCGAAGAGACTTGCAAAGATAACTTAGTCACACATAAAAGAATTCAGAGGAGATTCAAATATATCTCATAGATAAACTTGATCATAAACCCACAATTCATCCGATGTCGACAAACACACCACAAAAAGAGTTACATCGAATAGATCTCCAAGAAGATCGAGGAGAACATGGTATTGAGATCCAAAAGGAGAGAAGAAGCCATCTAGCTAATAACTATGGACCCGAAGGTCTGTGGCAAACTACTCACAACTCATCAGAGGGGCTATGGTGTTGATGTAGAAGCCCTCCGTGGTCGATTCCCCCTCCGGCGGAGCGTCGACGAAGGATCCAAGATGGGATCTCGCGGATACAGAAGGTTACGGTGGTGGAAATAGTTTTTCGTGGTCGCCTTTGATGGTCTCGGGGTACGTGGGTATATATAGGAGGAAGAAGTAGGTCGGTGGCCGCCCGAGGGGCCCACGAGATAGGGGGCGCACCCCATAGGGGTGGGCGCGCCTTCCACCCTCGTGGCCGCCTCGACTGCTTCTTGACTTGCACTCCAAGTCCTCTGGATCACGTTCATTCCGAAAATCACGCTCCCGAAGGTTTTATTCTGTTTGGACTCCGTTTGATATTCCTTTTCTTCGAAACACTGAAATAGGCAAAAAAACAACAATACGGATTGGGCCTCCGGTTAGTAGGTTAGTACCAAAAATGATATAAATGAAGAAAATATGCCCTAGAGGCAATAATAAAGTTATTATTTATTTCCTTATTTCATGATAAATGTTTATTATTCATGCTAGAATTGTATTAACCGGAAACATAATACATGTGTGAATACATAGACAAACGTAGTGTCACTAGTATGCCTCTACTTGACTAGCTCGTTAATCAAAGATGGTTAAGTTTCCTAACCATATACATGAGTTGTCCTTTGATTAACGGGATCACATCATTACGAGAATGATGTGATTGACTTGACCCACTCCGTCAGCTTAGCACTTGATCGTTTAGTATGTTGCTATTGCTTTCTTCATGACTTATACATGTTCCTATGACTATGAGATTATGCAACTCCCGTTTACCGGAGGAACACTTTGTGTGCTACCAAACGTCACAACGTAACTGGGTGATTATAAAGGAGCTCTATAGGTGTCTCCGAAGGTACATGTTGAGTTGGCGTATTTCAAGATTAGGATTTGTCACTCTGATTGTTGGAGAGGTATCTCTGGGCCCTCTCGGTAGTGCACATCATTATAAGCCTTGCAAGCAATGTAGCTAATGAGTTAGTTACAGAATGATGCATTACGTAACGAGTAGAGAGACTTGCCGGTAACGAGATTGAACTAGGTATTGAGATACCGACAATCGAATCTCGGGCAAGTAACATACCGATGACAAAGGGAACAACATATGTTGTTATGCGGTTTGACCGATAAAGATCTTCGTAGAATATGTAGGAACCAATATGAGCATCCAGGTTCTGCTATTGATTATTGACCGGAAACGTGTCTCGGTCATGTCTACATAGTTCTCGAATCCGTAGGGTCCGCACGCTTAAGGTTTCGATGACAGTTATATTATGAGTTTATGAGTTTTGATGTACCGAATGAGTTCGGAGTCCTGGACGAGATCGGGGACATGACGAGGAGTCTCGAAATGGTCGAGACGTAAAGATCGATATATTGGTCGACTATATTCGGACTTCGGAAAGGTTGCGAGTGATTTGGGTATTTTTCGGAGTACCGGAGAGTTACGGGAATTCGCCGAGGAGTATATGGGCCTTATTGGGCCATACGGGAATAGAGGAGAGAGGCCGAAAGGAAGGAGGTGCACAGCCCCCCTCTGGTCCGAACTGGACAAGGGGTGCAGCCCCCTTTTCCTTCCTCCTCTCCCCCTCTTTCCTTCTCTCCTACTCCAACAAGGAAGGGGGGGGGAGTCCTACTCCCGGTGGGAGGAGGACTCCTCCTGGCACGCCCCTCCTGGCCGACCGACCCCCTCCCCATTGCTCCTTTATATACGGGGGTAGGGGGTACCTTTAGGCACAACAACAATTGATCTCTTGATCTCTTAGCCATGTGCGGTGCCCCCCCTCCATCATAGTCCTCGATAATATTGTAGCGGTGCTTAGGCGAAGCCCTGCGACGGTAGAACATCAAGATCGTCACCATGCCATCGTGCTGACGGAACTCTTCCCCGAAATTCTGCTGGATCGGAGTCCGGGGATCGTCATCGAGCTGAACGTGTGCTAGAACTCGGAGGTGCCGTAGTTTCGGTGCTTGATCGGTCGGGCCGTGAAGACATACGACTACATCAACCGCGTTGTTCTAACGCTTCTGCTTTCGGTCTACGAGGGTACGTGGACAACACTCTCCCCTCTCGTTGCTTTGCATCACCATGATCTTGCGTGTGCGTAGGAAAATTTTGAAATTACTACGTTCCCCAACAGTGGCATCCGAGCCTGGTTTTATGCGTAGATGTCATATGCACGAGTAGAACACAAGTGAGTTGTGGGCGATATAAGCCATACTGCTTACCAGCATGTCATACTTTGGTTCAGCGGTATTGTGAGATGAAGCGGCCCGGACCGACATTACGCGTACGCTTACCCGAGACTGGTTTCACCGCCACGAGCACTAGTTTCTTAAAGGTGACCGGCAGGTGTCTGTCTCTCTCACTTTGGTTGAACCGAGTGTGGCTACGCCCGGTCCTTGCGAAGGTTAAAACATCACCAACTTGACAAACTATCATTGTGGTTTTGATGCGTAGGTAAGAACGGTTCTTGCTCAACCCATAGCAGCCACATAAAATTTGCAACAACAAAGTAGAGGACGTCTAACTTGTTTTTGCAGGGCATGTTGTGATGTGATATGGTCAAGACGTGATGCTATATTTTATTGTATGAGATGATCATGTTTTGTAACCGAAGTTATCGGCAACTGGCAGGAGCCGTATGGTTGTCGCTTTATCGGCAACTGGCAGTAACCGAAGTTATCGGCTCGTGGCGTGTATCATTATTTTCTGACCTTCACAGATGATTTGAGCAGATATGGGTATATCTACTTGATGAAACATAAGTCTGAAACATTTGAAAAGTTCAAAGAATTTCAGAGTGAAGTGGAAAATCATCGTAACAAGAAAAATAAAGTTTCTATGATCTGATCGTGGAGACGAATATTTGAGTTATGAGTTTGGTCTTCATTTGAAACAATGTGAACTAGTTTCGCAACTCACGCCACCTAGAACACCACAATGTAATGGTGTGTCCGAATGTCGTAATCGTACTTTGCTAGATATGGTGCGATCTATGATATCTCTTATCGATTTACCACTATCATTTTGCGGTTATGCATTAGAGACGGCTGCATTCACGTTTAATAGGGCACCATCTAAATCCGTTGATATGACACTGTATGAACTATGGTTTAGCAGTAAACCTAAGCTGTCGTTTCTTAAAGTTTGAGTTGCGATGCTTATATGAAAAAG